>NC_084583.2:7577500-7682500 GCF_033978685.3 Nerophis lumbriciformis
CTAGAGAAAAAGCGCTATATAAATATAATTCACTTCACTTCACAGTTGTAATAGCCAATCAGATCACGCGTTGTTGTCTGTAAGGCCTTCTAGATGGCCTAAGGTGAAGTTATGAGCTAGGTAACATAAGAACTCCATTACCCAGCATGCCACAGTAGTAAAGAGCATGCGCAGTTGCGCCGTTGTTGAATGTAGACATGCCGGCAGCGGGAAGTTTTGGATGAGCACGCTGTGGAGTAAACTTTTAAGAAGTCAGCCAACACGCCTCGTCTGCATCTTTTATGATTAGATTAGACAAGACAACACATACACTATATTGCCAAAAGTATTTGGCCACCCATCCAAATGATGATAATCAGGTGTCCTAATCACTTGGCCCGGTGTATAATATCAAGCACTCAGACATGGGGACTGTTTCTACCAACATTTGTGAAAGAATGGGCCACTCTTAGTGATTTCCAGCGTGGAACTGTCATAGGATGCCACCTGTGCAACAAATCCAGTTGTGAAATTTCCTCGCTCCTAAATATTCCAAAGTCAACTTAATTAGGGGCGGCATGGTGTAGTGGGTAGAGCAACCGTGTCAGAAACCTGAGGGTTGCAGGTTCGCTCCCCGCCTCTTACCATCCAAAAATCGCTGCCGTTGTGTCCTTGGGCGGGACACTTCACCATTTTCCCCCGGTGCCACTCACACCTGTAAATTGAATGATGAATGATAGGTGGTGGTCGGAGGGGCCGTTGGCGCAAATTGCAGCCACGCTTCCGTCAGTCTACCCCAGGGCAGCTGTGGCTACGAAAGTAGCTTACCACCACCAGGTGTGAATGATTGATGGGTTCTACATGTAAAGCGACTTTGGGTACTTAGAAAAGCGCTATATAAATCCCAGTTATTATTAATTATAAGAAAAGTGAAGAGTTTGGGAACAAGGGCAACTCAGCCACCAAGTGGTAGGCCACGTAAACTGACAGAGAGGTCAGCATAGTGCAAAGACTTTCTGCACAGTCAGTTGCTACAGAGCTCCAAACTTCATGTGACCTTCCAATTAGCCCACGTACAGTACGCGGAGAGCTTCATGGAATGGGTTTCCATGGCCGAGCAGCTGAATCCAAGCCATACATCACCAAGTCCAATGCAAAGCGTGGGAAGCAGTGGTGTAAAGCACGTCGCCACTGGACTCTAGAGCAGTGGAGACGCCTTCTCTGGAGTGATGAATCACGCTTTTCCATCTGGCAATCTGATGGCCCAGTCTGGGTTTGGAGGTTGCCAGGAGAACGCTACATTTCGGACTGCATTGTGCCTAGTGTGAGATTTGGTGGAGGAGGAATTATGATGTGGGGTTGTTTTTCAGGAGTTGGGCTTGGCCCCTTAGTTCCGGTGAAAGGAACTTTGAATGCTTCCGGATACTAAAACATTTTGGACAATTCCATGGGATGGCACTTCAAGTTCGTATGTGAGTAAAGGCAGGTGGCCAAATACTTTTGGCAATATAGTGTATATTTGCAAGGCCATTTTCAAGAAGGATATTTCAAGAGAAACTACATCTTTCACGTTTAAAATGTTTTTTTTGCAATTTTAATTTTGACAGTACAACATAAGATATTTTTTAATTGCTGATGCAGGTTTATTGATTTTTAAATTCGCCAGAAAAATCCCGTTATGTACACTGTTGATGCGATCCAATGCCCAGTAGTGCGTAACTGTGTTTCTGTATAGTATTTCTCCAGCAATGGTCATGTGGTGACATCAATGATGCTATTTTGAGAGGTAATCATTGAAGTCGGACATCACTGAAGGCCTCGGTGGGAAACGCACGGCCCGCCACTGGGTAAATGTGCAGGACTCTTAACCCCAATTTAAAGGTCTTTTTTAAGTCCCAGAGGTCCCACGTTAGTTTAAAAGTGCTTTTAGTACTCTGTCTGTAGCTTTAATGCTAATCAGAATCAGAAATACTTTATTAATCCCCGAGTGGAAATTAAGATTTTCAGCACAATCCCATTCAAGATCAGACAAACATTACAGGGAGACAGAACAGGATAAAACATTCCAGGGAGACAGAACAGGATCAAACATTACAGGGAGACAGAACAGGATAAAATATTCCAGGGAGACAGAACAGGATCAAAAATTCCAGGGAGACAGAACAGGATAAAATATTCCAGAGAGACAGAACAGGGTCAAACATTACAGGGAGACAGAACAGGATAAAATCTTCCAGAGAGACAGAACAGGATCAAACATTACAGAGAGACAGAACAGGATCAAACATTACAGAGAGACAGAACAGGGTCAAACATTACAGGGAGACAGAACAGGATAAAATATTCCAGAGAGAACAGGATCAAACATTACAGAGAGACAGAACAGGTTCAAAACATTACAGGGAAACAGAACAGGATCAAACATTCCAGGGAGACAAAACAGGATCAAACATTAAAGGGAGACAGAACAGGATCGCTGACAGGTATGCCAACTTCCGGTGCCCCTGACAAAAAAGGTGAGAAACAGGTAAACGCTGGGGAGGGGATGAGGAAAAAAAAAATTCAGTCTAATCCTGGACCCTGGAGAGGGGGTCCACACTGAGGCCACGGGGAAAAAAATCATCGCCATAGCACACATAAGCATGTGTAAGAGGGAAACATCAAAGAACATTAAATACAATAAAAGTGCAGAGTTGATGCAACCAGCTGTTTCTACATACAGCTACAAAAGTAAAACAAAGACAACAAAAAATAATACACACTGGGGTGGCCTCTGCGGTGTTCCACGCCATCGTCTGCCGGGGTGGGGGGGAGCATGGCCAGAGACAGGAGCGGACCCAACAAAGCAACCAAGCGAGCCGACTCCACCCTCGGCCGCCCACTAACTCTCGGCCAGTGTCCAGTCTGTGTGGATGAGCGGATGTGTCTAATAGAATAGAATGCCTTTTATTCTCACTATACACAGGTACAATGAGATTAAAAGCAACTCCAGTATCAGTGTGACAGTCTACAATTACGCAAAACATAGTTATTGTTTTCATAATTAATTGTTTGTCCACGCCCACCTCCTATTGTGCGCTTTGTCCACTTTTTACTTATACACTGTATTTCTGCACTTGTTTGTTATATATGTCATATATCACATTAGGGTTGTCCCGATACCAATATTTTGGTACCGGTACCAAAATGTATTTCGATACTTTTCTAATTAAAGGGGACCACAGAAAAATTGCATTATTGGCTTTATTTTAACAAAAAATCTTAGGGTACATTAAACATGTTTATTATTGTAATTTAGCCCTTAAATAAAATAGTAAACATACTAGACAACTTGTCTTTTAGTAGCAAGTAAACAAACAAAGACTCCCAATTAGTCTGCTGACGTATGGAGTAACATATTGTGTCATTTATCTACCTATTATTTTGTCTACATTATAAAGGACAAGCTGTAAAAATGAATTATTAATCTACTTGTTCATTTACTGTTAATATCTGCTTATTTTCTGTTTTAACATGTTCCATCTACACTTCTGTTAAAATGTGATAATCACTTATTCTTCTCTTGTTTGATACTTTACATTAGTTTTGGATGATACCACACATTTAGGTACCAAGTAGTTACAGGATCATACATTGGTCATATTCAAAGTCCTCATGTGTCCAGGGACATATTTACTAAGTTTATAAACATAATATACATTTATAAAAAAAAACGAAAGATATTGTGACGATAAAAAATATCGACGTAATCATTGTAGTATCGACTAGATACGCTCTTGTACTTGGTATCATTACAGTGGATGTAAGGTGTAGATCCACCCATGGCATTTGTTTACATTGTGACACCGGTGAGCTATTGTATCCTCCTACAGTGTGTAGTGAAGCATGTTTAGCTATTCCTCGTCCTCCAGTGATAATGGTACTTGTAAGAAATATACTTAATTTGTCGCCATGGAGGCCAGGATTAGAGATTTAGGGATTAATAATGATGACGGCGACAACACTCCCGACGGTTTGTATGACACTTTTAAATTAAAACTATCTAAAAACTGCTAACTCCAATTTCATAAACTCAGGGGCCACGGCGGACTTACTGGTGCCAACTTGCTAGCTTAAATGCTAACGTGACAACAAGAGACACCCGTCTTTCCCCGTGAAAATCACCCCAATCCAAACTTCTATAAACACATTACTCTCTGAGCAACTAAGCTGTTTAGTTGGGCTCATTGAAGCTACAAGCTGTGCTCTCTGAGCACGGAATTATGACGATCCATCTTTCCTCAGAGGAAAAGACTTGGGAGGTGTTTTATGGTGCGTTCAGGTACCGCTGAACAGAGCAGGACAGACACAACGCCCGCCAGAAGTGATACAAAATTAGAATATATTTGATTTGTTCCGCACTTTTCATTTAAAGTGCTTCTGTACAAACATATATTTACGGTACAACAATAAAATGTTAGCTTTTAAAACAGATAAAACACAGATTAAAACATTTCAGTGAAACATAAACACACAAAATGCAAAATAGTGTTTTTTCTAACAGTGTACCGTATTTTTCGGACTATAAGTCGCAGTTTTTTTCATAGTTTGGCCGGGCTCCAGTGCGACTTATATATGTTTTTTTCCTTCTTTATTATGCATTTTTGACAGGTGCGACTTATACTCCGAAAAATACGGTATTTATTTTACCTTATTTTTCGACAAATCTTTTGTTGTAGACTGCAATGTTTTTCAATGAAGGACATGTATGTCTAGCTTGTGTGCTATTGTGTGCTTAGCTGTTGTGTAGCTGCAAGCTCCTCGTAGCCTATAGCCTACAACTTTTTACTTTTGTAAATGACGTTACTAAAATACATGGAGAGATCAAACTTGTGTAGATGTTAATTGACTGTCGAGTAAACGCGCTGCAGGACTGCTTGTATTGTTGATTTTAGTTTCATCATCCAATAATTTTTGTTGATATTGGACTAATTTCCAATACTGATATCAGATCAAGACACCCCTACAGATGATATTTGTCATGTTTGGTGCACAAAAACAGTCTCTAGGGCTGAGCTATTCATTTTAATGAAGCCTCATGCTGCATTCAAGGCTGTTGGAAAGTAGGCTTCATGTATTTGTTACTGTTCATTCTGCAAAATATGTTGTTTCGGGACTTTGTCCAGGACTCCACCAGCTTGCCCAGTATCTTCGAACTCGACGAGCTGGAGGTCAGCGATGAAGCCAAAGAAAAGGCCAAAGTATCCGTGGAGCACTTCCTCCAGGTTGGGGTGAAAAACAATACTTTGCTATATTCGCCGGTTCCACCCATGACTGAACATCCTCTGACATTTGCCTTACCAGGAATTAATCTTGGATAATCTGATTGGACACACCCAACCGGTGTTCCAGTTCCTCTGTCCTCTGGACAAGCTGCTGAATGAGGAGCAACATTACGGGGGTGTGTGGGGCCTTCTGAGCGGCTTGGCCTACTTCCTGACACCGGGTCAAGAGGACGAAGAGGTAACTTTTTCAATTTGTGTGTTAGAGAACAACACTTCAAAAGAATAGAACATTATTATATAGAACAGAATATTTGACACAGTCCTAGATCTCAATAAATATGAATGTGTACCTAATAGGGCTGTGAATCTTTGGACTCGAGTCCATTCTTGGGGGTAACAATTCCATTCAGAATCGATTCTCGATTCAAAGTCTATACTTTTTTTTTTTTATAACACCAGGTGCCAGTTCTATGATTAACTACATCCATCCATCCATTTTCTACCGCTTGTCCCTTATGGGGTCACGTGGGTCACTGGAGCCTATCTCAGCTATAATCGGGTGGAAGGCGGGGTACACCCTGGACAAGTCGCCCATACATACACACACAATATATACATAGATATACACACAATATAGACATACATATGCACAAAATATATACATACATACATACAAATACACACAATATAGACATACATGCATACATATACACACAATATATACATGCATATACACACAATATATACATACATATACACACAATATATACATACAAACATACATATACACACAATATAGACATACATATGCACAAAATATATACATACATTCATATACACACGATATAGACATACATGCATACTAGAGATGTGCGGATAGGCAATTATTTCATCCGCAACCGCATCACAAAAGTCGTCAACCATCCGCCATTCACCCGAACCAACATTTTATCAAAACCACACCCGCTCGCACCCGCCCGTTGTTATATATCTAATATAGACGATGCAAGGCATTAGTGAGGTTATAAAGCTTTTGCCTGTTACAGAAAGGAGACTGATCCAATGTAGCAGAGACATTCAATGCGTGCCACGCATCTCTTGGCCACGCATTCGTGGCTAAGAGATATTAATGCGTGGTAATATTATTTATCATTATTATAATATTATTGTCATTTCCATTAAGAAAGTGTTGACTATTGTTGCCAATGCCCTCAGATCAGGAGTGTGTTCCTCACACTTTGTGTGCGCAGTTGCAGCAAGCCGAACGAGGCTTTTAAGAAGTTAAAAAAATGTTTTAGAAAGACTAGGCCTATATTTTCGTTAGGTAAAAAAATGTTCTGAATTTATTTCAATGAATATTAACTTGTTAACGTTATAATGCTCAAATAGGGACGAGGGCGGGGTGCACAGTGAAGCAGTGAACAATTTTGCGACAAAGATGAACCTTTATTGATTGATCTGCAGCCATGACAAAATATCAGACAATCTCCATTGTCAACGACAGGCAGGAAAATAAAGATGAACACATAGCCTATGTTGTAGGCATAGGCATAGGCTCATACGTTTTTAAGTTGAAATAAAAAAATAAATAAAAAATGTGCCTCAGGCTGTCAATCACGCGCACAAACTTAAATTATACAATAACATATGTATGTCATCTCTATTTAAACTAAAATAAATAATAATAATAAATTACCTGCAACTTATTGGCCAAGGCAAATAGCTGAAGGGGGGAAATCAAACCCATCAGACTGCACTTTATCATCAAACTTGAATTATAATGAAAATAGACGGTCGCGACAAACAAAGCAGGCTAAATATCCTTACATTGTCGCCAATCGGAGATGCGCTTGACTTGAAAGCGAGGCCAAATAATTATTCACACATAGTAGTATATCTCGAATAGAAAAAAACCACAATAAACAACGCAATTGCCTTAATTCCTTTGCATTGTAGTGCGCCCAAACAACACGTAACCATCAAAATTATTTAGCTGACCGAACTCAATATAGGTTAGACATGGGCTTATTTGGTATAGCCTATAGGTAACGTAGACTAATTCGTTTAACATATCCAACCGTATGTCTACTTACTTTTTTTTTTGTTAGCACTATGCAGGAATAAAATGGCATCTACAGTGCCAGGATTCATGCGAGAGCGCCTGGCCTCTAAAATGCGCCCTGCTGCGCTGAAGGAGCGCTCACTTTCGCCACTGTTGCTGGGACGCGGTGCCATCTTTTTCTTTTTTTCTTCTTCTTCTGTTGTGTTGTGTTGTGCTGCGGTGCCTGATGAAAAATTGACTGTTTCAAAGAGTGCTGCTCGTTTTTCGTATGTGGGTAACAACATTTAACTATGTATATATATTTCCGAATTGGTTCAACCGCAACCCGCCTGCATCTATTTAAAATCTATTTTTACCCGCCCGACCCGCGGATAATCCGCGGACTCCGCGGTTGTGTCCGCAAACCGCGCATCTCTAATACATATACACACAATATATACATACATGCATACATATACATACATATACAGACAATATATACATACATACATACACACTTAATATAAACATACATATACACACAATATATACATACATGTGCCGCACACACAATATAGACATACATATACACACAATATAAACTTACATATACATACATATACACACGATATAGACATACATATACACACAATATATACATACATGCATACATATACACACGATATAGACATACATATACACACAATATATACATACATGCATACATATACACACAATATATACATACATACATACATATACACACGATATAGACATACATATACACACAATATATACATACATACATATACACACGATATAGACATACATATACACACAATATATACATACATGCATACATATACACACAATATATACATACATACATACATATACTCACAATATAGAAATACATATACACACAATATATACATACATATACACACAATATAGACATACATATACACACAATATATATATACATACATACTTATACATACACACAATATATACATACATACATATACCATACTTGCCAACCCTCCCTGCGGTGGCCTCCACCCCTCCAGCTCCATGCGGACCTGAGTGACATGTCGACAGCCTGTTTTCACGTCCGCTTTCCCACAATACAAACAGTGTGCCTGCCCAATCACGTTATAACTGTAGAATGATCGAGGGCGAGTTCTTGGTTTCTTATGTGGGTTTATTGTTAAGCAGTTTCATTAACGTCCTCCCAGCGCGGCAACAACACACAACAACAGCAGTCACGTTTTCGTCTACCGTAAAGCAGTTCGTCTGCCGTAAACAGCAATGTTGTGACACTCTTAAACAGGACAATACTGCCATCTACTGTACATGCATATGTGACAATAACATCTAGGGCTTTTAGAGAGTGCAGTGCACAACTGCGCACACAACAAGGAGACGAAGCAGAATGCATCATCAGAGAGGGTGTTCAGCATGGTTAGAAAAATAGTGACAGAATAGAACAAGGATGTACAATTCAACCCTTAACTCAACAATGAGTAGATGTGTGTTATGTGTGTGTGCGTGTGCGTGTGTGTGGGTGTGTGTGTGTATATATATATATATGTATATATATCTATATATATATATATAAAATAAAATAAATATATATATAGCTAGAATTCACTGAGAGTCAAGTATTTTTTATATATATATATGAAATACTTGACTTGACTATACTCCTCCCCCAACCACGCCCCTGCCCCAACCACGCACCCCCTTCTTTGCGGCTTAATTGACACGATGGTCAAGCAGCTGGAGTGTAGTATTAAAACAAGTGGGAGTGAGTGTAGAGTTTAAGCAGAAAATGCTGTATTGCTGTTCAATTCTTGGGTGTTGCAGTTGTTCAATTAGAGCGATAAAAGATAACTTTCATAGAGTCCTGAAAGAAGTGGTTCATAAAAATAATAAAGTCAGGAAAAACGGAAGTGCGTCGAAGGAAATGGCTGTTAAAAATATCACTTTCATCGTCTTGTGGAATAGAATCGGACCGCTTGTGTCTGCGGTGATCACTTTGTAAAATGTTTGTTTGAACATTTGATTTGTTTGAGGAACTTTATGTGATGCAATCAAGTTTATTAGACCAAACACTTTAGAAACACCTTTCTCAAGTCAATAACTAGTAGTGTTTGAGAGCAGAACTAAACGTAGAGAAAAGACAATAGATCCCATTAGTTTTTTGTTCTTTTGTTGTTGCTATGTCTAAATATAACTAGAAGACCTGCTTGTGCAAATAAACTCTCAAGTTAAGTCCTAGTAATAAATATTGTGATTGTTGGTCCAATACATTGTATATTTTTTTTCAATTTTCATAAAAGAAAAGCTTTGTTGATGTTATTTAACCGGAAAGCCAACTGCTTTATTCGACCCGGATGACCACATTATAGCGTCTGTGGTGATATTTGTTAGCATCAAGAAAATATCCTGTATACTATTAATAAACTAGATGAATAAATCTCTGGTAGGCTCAACAGCATATAGTGAATCTTGATATCGCTATCAAACATTGCTGAACAACAGGGACATCTATAGCTCAATAATGAGACAAAATATGAACTTCATATCATAAAAACAACTGCAGACATCAATTGTAGATGAGACTAATATTTGTAGCAGGAAATCAACTGCAAACAAACGTATCCTTTTTCTCATTAGCGTCACGATCACAGCAGCACGGCACTCGTTATGTCAATCAAATACGTTACTTAGCGAAGTGAGGTCGTAGCGGGCAGTAACGTCTTGGTGATGATGAATGGTTTAAATCTTTACGAGTGTATAAATCCACTCCATCCCGTTTTAAATATTCTTTTCATGATCACTTAAATATGTTTCCCTCTAAACATTTTAAAATACGCCCCAAATCTGCACTGATGCAGTTAAGTAGCTTACCGGGACTCTAGATTAGTGTTTTTCAACCTTTTTTGAGCCAAGGCACATTTTTTTCATTGAAAAAATGCGGAGGCACACCGCCAGCAGAAATCATTAAACGAAACTCGGTTGACAGTAAAAAGTCGTTGTCGCAATTGTTGGATATGACTTTAAACCAGGGGTGGGCAATTAATTTTTACAGGGGGCCGCATGAGCAACCCGAGCACTGCTGGAGAGCCACATTGACAATATTTAAATTAAATTTTGCTCAATATTAGTTTTGATATACCGTAAGAAACAGTAATAATAATAATAATTAATAATAATAATAATACTTTCATTTAACTTAACTTTATACAAAAGCAGATTGCTTTTGATGGTTTTATTTTTAACACTGTCTTACACTACACTTCCTGAATGCAAAAATGTCAATTTCTGCACAGGGTTAATTTAAAGTTTATCCTGCATCCTCTTTAAAAGTCCAACATTTTTCCCCGTCAGATTTGGGACGCACAAAGGGCGGGGCGCAGAATGCCCAGGTCTCCTTTAAACCGTAACCAAGCATGCATCACTATAGCTCTTGTCTCAAAGTAGGTGTAATGTCACCACCTGTCACATCACACCCTGACTTATTTTGAGTTTTTTGCTGTTTTCTTGTATGTAGTATTTTAGTTCTTGTCTTGCGCTCCTATTTTGGTGACTTTTCCTGTTTTGTTGGTATTTTCCTATAGCAGTTTCATGTCTTCCTTTGAGCGCTATTCCCCGCACCTGCTTTGTTTTAGCAATCGAGAATATTTCAGTTGTTGCTGTCCTTCTTTGTGGGGACATTGTTGATTGTCATGTCATGTTCGGATGTACTTTGTGGACGCCGTCTCTGCTCAACACGCTGTAAGTCTTTGCTGTCGTCCAGCCTTCTGTTTTTGTTTACTTCGTAGCCCGTTCAGTTTTAGTTTCGTTCCCTAAGCCAGTGATTTTCAACCACTGTGTGCCTAGTGTGCCGTGAGATATTGTCTGGTGTGCCGTGGGAAATTATGCAACTTCACCTAATTGGTCCAAAAAATATTTTTTTGCAAATCAATAATCATAATAATGTGCCGTTGTCTAGTGCCTGTGCTGTGCAGAGCTTGTAATACTCCATATCAGTAGGTGGCAGCAGGTAGTTAATTGCTTTGTAGAATTCGGAACGCGTCAAGGATGGTTTGTCGTGATCCCAATATGCAGAGCACAGCGGGAGACAGTGTGCAGGTAAAAAGGTATGTAACGCTTAAACCAAAAATTAACAAAAGGCAAGTCCCGCTAGGAAAAGGCACTGAAGCATAGGGATGGCTATGTAAAACAAAAGTAAAACTGAACTGGCTACAAAGTCAACAAAAACAGAATGCTGGACGACAGCAAAAACTTACAGCGTGTGGAGCAAAGACGGCGTCCACAAAGCACATCCGTACATGACATGACAATCAACAATGTCCCCACAAAGAAGGATAGCGTATGCACAACTTCAATAGTCTTGATTGCGAAAACAAATCAGGTGCGGGCAATAGCACTCAAAGGAAGGCGTGAAGCTGCTACAGGAGAACACCAACAAAACAGGAAGGGTCACCAAAATAACAGCGCAAGACAGGAACTAAAGCACTACACACAGGAAACAACAACAAACTCAAAATAAGGCACGACAACCTGGTGGAGTTTAATTTTTTAACCTTTTCTGTTAGTGGTGTGCCTCAGTATTTTTTTAATGAAAAAATGTGCCCTGGCTCAAAAAAGGTTGAGAAACACTGCCCTAAGCTAAAATGCCTTTTCTTAGGGGCACTCACCTTTTGTTTATTTTTTGTTTAAGCATTAGATACCTTTTTACCTGCACGCTGCCTCCCACTGTTGTCTGCATATTGGGATCACAACAAACCCTGTTTCCGACATCTACAAAGCAAATAGCTACATGCTGGCACTTACTGATATGGAAGAGTATAGCATTGTTACGTTGCCGAGCTCTAGACAGCACAGACACTCAACAACACATTATTTACAGACTATAATTGCTTGTTTGCAAAAAATATTTTTACCCCAAATAGGTGAAATTACATGGCACACCAGACTGTATCTCACGGCACAGTGGTTGAAAAACACTGGCATAGAACTAACCTGAGATTTCCTTTAGCCCGCAATGGCCTCCATCTTGAATACGCCGTACCAATATTTATTCGGGTTTTAGCTGGTTTTTTGCTTTTCTTTTTTTTTAATAGACTTACAGCATCTTTCTTTTCTTCCTTTTATTTCCTCTTTTTGTTGTTTTTCACAGTATATGCTGTCACAGCAAGTATTGCCATCTTGTGTTCGGCAGCCGTGCTTCACTGAAAACAAGTTTTCACTATATATTGTGTCAGCCAATGAGGAGGCTCCTTCGCTCACCCCTCCTTTCTGCCAGGAAAACAAATGATTTTGTCTTCTGGGGTTTTATTTACTAAAATACCTCATTATAAAGGCACAGACAGCACACAGACTTACCATTTCTTCAGAAATGATGACTGTTAGGATATACTGTATGATGCTGATAGGACTTTTTTTTCCCCTATTAAAGACTATAAATTAAGTACCCCCGCTTTAAAACTTTGCCTGTGCAGTTACTAAAATGTATAATCTACAAATACTATCAAAAAGTAAACACACATAAAAAAGTGTAATAAAAGAGCAAACAGGTGCAATGTAGCGAGGAAAAGTTGCAGTGTTGACTCTAATAACACTAACACCATTTTTTCCTTTTATAGCGGTCATTGCTCAAAAAATAATAATGAATCAAAATCATTGTTGTGAATTAGTGACCTAATTAAGCCTTCAATTACTTCACATAAATTCCACTTTTAAATATTTTTGGATGAAATATTGCATATTCTGTGTGTTTGCCGTATAAAATACAGTTTTCTTTGACAGTAAGGGCATAAAACTAACATAACGGGGAAAAAAAAACACAACTTATAATGGACAGATAGACCTGAAGTTGATGGAGAGACTTAAGCGGTGAAAGGAAAAAATTAAAAAAGTATGGCTTTTTTTTTTAATATTTTTTTTTTATATAAACATTTTCATGAGTGGGACCCTTTTGGATCACCGGGAATTTTAGTGCAACACTAAAAAAACACAGTCTTTTCTCAATACATAATAATTAATTAAAATTAATGTTATGACCTATTAACCTATTTAAGGCTCCAATTACTTCACATTAAATAATCCACTTTCAACAATATTTTTGGGTGAAATATTGCATGTTTACAAAGTTAGTCCCAAGCTGGACCGCAATGGCCTCCATCTTGAATAGGCCGGACCAATATTTATTCGGGTTTTGTCTCTTTGTTTTGTTTTTTAGACATACAGCATCTTTCTTTTTCTTCCTCCGATTTCCTCTTTTTGTTGTTTTGAGCAGTATATGCTGTCACAGCAAGTATTGCCATCTTGTGTTCGGCACAAAACACTGCTATAGACCAGTGTTTTTCAACCACTGTGCCGCGGCACACTAGTGCCGTGAGATACAGTCTGGTGTGCCGTGGGAGATTATCTAATTTCACCAGTATAGCTCGGTTAGTAGAGCGGCCGTGCCAGCAACTTGAGGGTTGCAGGTTCGATCCCCGCTTCCGCCATCCTAGTCACTGCCGTTGTGTCCTTGGGCAAGACACTTTACCCAACTTCCCCCAGTGCCACCCACACTGGTTTAAATGTAACTTAGATATTGGGTTTCACAATGTAAAGCGGTTTGAGTCACTTGAGAAAAAGCGCTATATAAATGTACTTCACTTCACTTCACCTATTTGGGTTAAAAATATTTTTTGCAAACCAGTAATTATAGTCTGCAAATGATGTGTTGTTGTTGAGTGTCGGTGCTGTCTAGAGCTCGGCAGAGTAACCGTGTAATGCTCTTCCATATCAGTAGGTGGCAGCAGGTAGCTAATTGCTTTGTAGATGTCAGAAACAGCGGGAGGCAGCGTGCAGGTAAAAAGGTGTCTAATGCTGAAACCAAAAATAAACAAAAGGTGAGTGCCCCTAAGAAAAGGCTTTGAAGCTTAGGGAAGGCTATGCAGAACGAAACTAAAACTGAATGGCTACAAAGTAAACTAAAACATAATGCTGGACGACAGCAAAGACTTACTGTGGAGCAAAGACGGCGTCCACAATGTACATCCGAACATGACATGACAATCAACAATGTCCCAACAAAGGAGGATAAAAACAACTAAAATCTTCTTGATTGCTAAAACAAAGTAGATGCGGGAAACATCGCTCAAAGGAAGACACGAAATTGCTATAGGAAAATACCAAAAAAGAGAAAAAGCTATTAAAATAGGAGTGCAAAACAAGAACTAAAACACTACACACAGGAAAACAGCAAAAAACTCCAAACAAGTCACGTCGTGATGTGACAGGTGGTGACAGTACACCTACTTTGAGACAAGAGCTATAGTGATGCATGCTTGGTTATGCTTTAAAGGCCATATTGCGATACACAATATATATCTCGATATTTTGCCTCAGCCTTGAATGAACACTTGATGCATATAATCACAGCAATATGATGATTCTATGTGTTTTGATTGATTGATTGAGACTTTTATTAGTAGGTTGCACAGTGAAGTACATATTCCGTACAATTGACCACTAAATGGTAACACCCCAATAAGTTTTTCAACTTGTTTAAGTCAGGGTCCACTTAAATTGATTCATGATACAGATATATACTATCAGATATATACTATCATCATAATACAGTCATCACACAAGATAATCACATTGAATTATTTACATTATTTATAATCCAGGGTGTGGAGGGGGGCGCCTGATGTAAGTGTCAAAAAGACAGCCAAAAGAGTTTGATATGAGAATAAATCTAAAGTTAAAATATAGGGTAGAAATGCACCCATTTGCAGGAAATGTAGTCTTGATTTTAAAAATGTTCTTTCAAGGCTTGCATGTCTACATTAAAACATTCTTTTTCATACTGCATTAATATATGCTACTTTTAAACTTTCATGCAGAGAAGGAAATCACAACTAAAAAAAAATCACTAATTTTTTCATACGGTGTTGATGTGGAAATTGTTGCCTCTGCATTTTGATGGTGTGGACGTGTGGCACCGAATGGAGATAAGCGTCTCGACAGACGTCACAATATTTGAACAATGATGACGAAAACCGTTGTCTCTGTCGTGTCCGTGTGTCGAAAATTGTTATGCACTTATTTTTTTATTTGATTTTGTGCGTGGCATAGATTTGCTATGCGCAGAGGACGCTTAAACAGTGCGCAATTGCACAGGCGAGCACCTTAGAGGGAGCATTGCTCGCATGGCTGCGCTAGCATCACAGCTAACGTTAGCCATGCTGCTACCTCTCTGCTCGGGGAGGACATATACGTATGTGACGTATGACGTGACAGTATGTGACGTATGTCGTGACAGTATGTGACGTGTGTAAGAAGGTGCACTTGCTGTCTGTGAGAGGGAGACACAGGAAAGAGTGAGAAGAGCCTGTCGTGTAATGCCAGCAGCTAAAAGCAACTGCGTGAGAATCCACAGACCTGTGGATGTGTTGAAGGTGTGCTGGAAAATGCGGAACGGAAATTAGGGAGCAGCAGAAAAGTGCAATGTATTATTTAAATCGGTGCGTTGGAAAACACGGACCGGAGTTTTTTTTTTTCAACTGGATCTGGATCGGCATTTTCCCATGCCTTGCCGATACGCAATTTTTGGCAAATATCGGCAGCCGATCCGATCCAAATATCGGATCGGGACATCCCTACTCGGCTATATATATCGTATTTTCCGCACTATAAGGTGCACCTAAAAACCTCCAATTTTGTCAAAAGCTGACAATGCGCCTTATAATCCGGTGCGCCTTATATATGGACCAATATTGAGCCTCCAACAGGTAAACGTTTCAATCAATCAATCGCAACTACAGTAAACAGCCGCCGACTTCATTTTCCCCCGTAGAAGAAGACGGGACGGCGTGGCGCAGTGGGAGAGTAGCCGTGCGCAACCCGAGGGTCCCTGGTTCAATCCCTACCTAGTACCAACCTCGTCATGTCCGTTGTGTCCTTGGGCAAGACACTTCACCCTTGCTCCTGATGGGTGCTGGTTAGCGCCTTGCATGGCAGCTCCCTCCATCAGTGTGTGAATGTGTGTGTGAATGGGTAAATGTGGAAGTAGTGTCAAAGCGCTTTGAGTACCTTGAAGGTAGAAAAGCGCTATACAAGTACAACCCATTTATTTATTTATAAGAAGAAGCACGCGGTGCATGCTGGGATATATGACTGCGCGAGGCGTGCCGTTTCATTTCCATTTGTTTGTTTATGTAAAGACCCCAAAATGGCTCCTATTAAGAGACACGCTTACGACGCAGAGTTTAAATTTAAGACGATCAGTCACGCAGTAGAACACGGGAACAGAGCAGCAGCGACACTGACTCCATTAAAGGGGAACATTATCACAATTTCAGAAGGGTTAAAACCATTAAAAATCAGTTCCCAGTGGCTTATTTTATTTTTCGAAGTTTTTTTCAAAATTTTACCCATCACGCAATATCCCTAAAAAAAGCTTCAAAGTGCCTGATTTTAACCATCGTTATATACACCCGTCCATTTTCCTGTGACGTCACATAGTGATGCCAATACAAACAAACATGGCGGATAGAACAGCAAGCTATAGCGACATTAGCTCGGATTCAAACTCGGATTTCAGCGGCTTAAGCGATTCAACAGATTATGCATTTATTGAAACGGATGGTTGTAGTGTGGAGGCAGGTAGCGAAAACGAAATTGAAGAAGAAACTGAAGCTATTGAGCCATATCAGTTTGAACCGTATGCAAGCGAAAACGACACGACAGCCAGCGACACGGGAGAAAGCGAGGACGAATTCGGCGATCGCCTTCTAACCAACGATTGGTATGTGTTTGTTTGGCATTAAAGGAAACTAACAACTATGAACTAGGTTTACAGCATATGAAATACATTTGGCAACAACATGCACTTTGAGAGTGCAGACAGCCCAGTTTTCATCAATTAATATATTCTGTAGACATACCCTCATCCGCTATCTTTTCATGAAAGCTGATCTGTCTAGTTTTGGAGTTGATGTCAGCAGGCCAAGGAAGCTAGGGTCGATATTCTTCTCTTGATCATCTTCGGTGGCATAAGGGACGGTGTGAGCCAAGACTTCCAGGGGGTTTAGGTCGCTCGTCTGCGGGAACAAACTGCCGCCATTGCTTGCCGTGCTACCGAGGTCCTTTGCCACTGAATTGCTCACACACTCCAGCAGATTCAATGGGGGTCTGGCGGCAGATTTCTTTGACTTTATCGTTGGAAATGCATCTGCTTTGAGTGTCGCAGGATATCCACACATTCTTGCCATCTCTGTCGTAGCATAGCTTTCGTCGGTAAAGTGTGCGGAACAAACGTACAATTTCTTGCCACTTTCGCATCTTTGGGCCACTGGTGCAACTTGAATCCGTCCCTGTTCGTGTTGTTACACCCTCCGACAACACACCGACGAGGCATGATGTCTCCAAAGTCTTGAAAACAGTCGAAAAAACGGAAAATAACAGAGCTGATTTGACTCGGTGTTTGAGAAAATGGCGGATTGCTTCCCGATGTGACGTCACAACGAATAATAGAAAGGCGTTTAATTCGCCAAAAGTCACCCATTTAGAGTTCGGAAATCAGTTAAAAAAATATATGGTCTTTTTTTCTGCAACATCAAGGTATATATTGACGCTTACATAGGTCTGGTGATAATGTTCCCCTTTAATGACGACTTGTTGGATGCCGTATTCGCCCGACTGTTTAATTGGGACACTGAAGAAGAAGAATTTGAGGGATTCGTGGATGAGGAATAACTTCATAAAGTGAACTTTACATGTTTATTTTGTGTGTTGTGTTGTGTGACATTAACGTTTGAGCAACGTTGAGTTATTGATATTGTTATTGCTCTGCACTATTTCGAGTGTTACTATATTATGATTGATTTACCGTAACAGTATCACTGTTTTTTACCTGTTTATTGAATCAGGGAAAAGTTCCCCTCCACTATGTGATATAAATGTTGCACTACATGTTATACCTTGCTGTTGTTAAAAGATAAACAAAAATACCACGTCACTGACTTTACCTCGGGGAAAATAATAAAACAGCTGTTTATTCATTTTGGGCAGGGGTCTCAAACACGCGGGCCGCTATTTTGCGGCCCCAACCTTAATATGAAAGTTTAATGCTAGTGCGGCCCGCGAGTTTTAAATGAACGGCGCTTGACAGCGTTGTGTGCACGGTGTGGTATGTGGCTCTTGACAATATTGGGGGCATACCGTGATGGCACTGCCTTTAGTGTCCTCTATAACCTGTCAACACGCAGTTTTTTTCTCCATACAAACAGCGTGCCGGCTCAGTCACATGTTATATGTGGCATCTGCAGGCACACACAAGTGACTGCAAGACATACTTGAGCAACAGCCATACAGGTCATATAAACAACTTTAACACTGTTACAAATATGCACCACACTGTGAACCCACACCAAACAAGAATGACAAACACATTTCGGAAGAACATCAGCACCGTAACACAACATAAACACAACAGAACAAATACCCAGAATCCTTTGCAGCCCTAACTATTCCGGGCTACAAAAACCGTCACTTTTCTGCGCTCGCGATCCCGGTACTTTCCGCCGACCGCCGTGTTGCTGTAGGGAAGAAAAGCGGAACGACACACATTGCGGAAATAACATTATTCTGCGTGCGTCGGCTAAATACAAATATATTCCACAACCCCAAACATGTCTTTTTCAAAGCCTGCAGTGAAGAGAAAGGTTAGTGATGAGCAAAGACAATTCCAGGAAAAGTGGGAGATGCAATATTTCTTTGTTGAGCACAGAGCCACCCCGATTGATTGATTGATTGATTGATTGATTGAGACTTTTATTAGTAGGTTGCACAGTGAAGTACATATTCCGTACAATTGACCACTAAATGGTAACACCCGAATAAGTTTTTCAACTTGTTTAAGTCGGGGTCCACTTAAATTGATTCATGATACAGATATATACTATCAGATATATACTATCATCATAATACAGTCATCATACAAGATAATCATCAGGGTATATACATTGAATTATTTACAATCCGGGGTGTGTGATGTGGGGGGGCTTAGGTTTGGTTGTTATCATCAGTCATCAACAATTGAGAACAGAGAAATGAATATTGAAACAGTGTAGGTCTGACTTGGTAGGATATGTACAGCAAGTAGTAAGTAAGAGAGAGAGAGATCAGAAATCATAAGAAAAAGTATTTACATTTGATTATTTACATTTGATTATTAACAATCCGGGGAGGGTGTTAGTTTAGGGTTGAAGTTGCCTGGAGGTGTACTTTTATTGCGGCTTTGAAGGAGGATAGAGATGCCCTTTCTTTTACGTGTCTTATTTGCACAGAGAAAGTTGCGGTGCACAAGAAATCCAATTTGAAACGTCATTATACAACTAGACATGCTGAGGAGTATGCAAAAATACCAGGGAGATCAGAGAGTGAACCGAGTTGCACATTTTAAAACCAGTCTGCTGAGGCAACAAGATTTCTTCAAGAAATCAACCGAAATGAGCGATGCAGCAGTCAAAGATAGCTACATGGTGAGTGAGATGGTTGCTAGGGCGGGAAAGCCATTCAAAGAAGGTGAATTCATTAAAAAGTGCATGTTAGATTTTTTTCAAGAAATCTTTTCTTGCGGCCCAGCCTCACCCAGTTTCTGCATCCAGTGGCCCCCAGGTAAATTGAGTTTGAGACCCCTGATTTTGGGAGTGAACAGAGTTGTCAGAACGCTGGTTTGTAATCTAAAGTTTGAGTGACCTATGTGACTGTTTTGTTGACATTCCCTTTAGCGCAACTCCATCTAATGGATGCATAACGTAACCCCAGCCTCTACTGTAGCGTCTATTCTATGCGCCTTATAATGCGGTGCGCCTTATATATGAACAAAGTTTTAAAATATGCCATTCATTGAAGGTGCGCCTTATAATCCGGTGCGCCTTATAGTGCGGAAAATGCGGTAAATCGTTTTTTGAAAAAAATCATTAAAGGGGAACATTATCACCAGACCTATGTAAGCGTCAATATATACCTTGATGTTGCAGAAAAAAGACCATATATTTTTTTAACCGATTTCCGAACTCTAAATGGGTGAATTTTGGCGAATTAAACGCCTTTCTATTATTCGCTCTCGGAGCGATGACGTCACATCGGGAAGCAATCTGCCATTTTCTCAAACACATTACAAACACCGAGTCAATTCAGCTCTGTTATTTTCCGTTTTTTCGACTGTTTTCCGTACCTTGGAGACATCATGCCTCGTCGGTGTGTTATCGGAGGGTGTAACAACACGAACAGGGACGGATTCAAGTTGCACAAGTAGCCCAAAGATGCGAAAGTGGCAAGAAATTGGACGTTTGTTCCGCACACTTTACCGACGAAAGCTATGCTACGACAGAGATGGCAAGAATGTGTGGATATCCTGCGACACTCAAAGCAGATGCATTTCCAACGATAAAGTCAAAGAAATCTGCCGCCAGACCCCCATTGAATCTGCCGGAGTGTGTGAGCAATTCAGGGACAAAGGCCCTCGGTAGCACGGCAAGCAATGGCGGCAGTTTGTTCCCGCAGACGAGCGAGCTAAACCCCCTGGATATCTTGGCTCACACCGTCCCTTATGCCACCGAAGATGATCAAGAGAAGAATGTCGACCCTAGGTTCCCTGGCATGCTGACATCAACTCCAAAACTGGACAGATCAGCTTTCAGGAAAAGATAGCGGATGAGGGTATGTCTACAGAATATATTAATTGATGAAAATTGGGCTGTCTGCACTCTCAAAGTGCATGTTGTTGCCAAATGTATTTCATATGCTGTAAACCTAGTTCATAGTTGTTAGTTTCCTTTAATGCCAAACAAACACATACCAATCGTTGGTTAGAAGGCGATCGCCGAATTCGTCCTCGCTTTCTCCCGTGTCGCTGGCTGTCGTGTCGTTTTCGTCGGTTTCGCTTGCATACGGTTCAAACCGATATGGCTCAATAGTTTCAGTTTCTTCTTCAATTTCGTTTTCGCTACCTGCCTCCACACTACAACCATCCGTTTCAATACATTCGTAATCTGCTGAATCGTTAAGCCGCTGAAATCCGAGTCTGAATCCGAGCTAATGTCGCTATAGCTTGCTGTTCTATGTGCCATGTTTGTTTGTGTTGGCATCACTATGTGACGTCACAGGAAAATGGACGGGTGTATATAACGATGGTTAAAATCAGGCACTTTGAAGCTTTTTTTAGGGATATTGCGTGATGGGTAAAATTTTGAAAAAAACTTCGAAAAATATAATAAGCCACTGGGAACTGATTTTTAATGGTTTTAACCCTTCTAAAATTGTGATAATGTTCCCCTTTAAGGATGGCGATTCATTCGAAAATCACGTTTTTTTTCCGCGACACCCCTTATGTTGTGGCCAGGGAGTGTACTCCCCAAATGTTCTTTTCAGATGTGTTACTTACTTACCTTCATGCTAGAATGCCCCGCAGTTTTAAATGGCGGTTCAATTTTCTCCGCGGAACAGTCTTAAGAAAAGTCCACATCAAAGTCAGTCCTAATCTAAAGAACTGCTCATGCGTGTGCAGTATTTCCCCACCAATGGGCTGTATTGTTCCTGTGAGACCCCAGCGGAGCAGCCCCTGAAGGAACTCTCTCTCATGCAGCCAAACAAGCTGTCACGTTAAGTGGCGTCTGCGGGGGATACATGTTAAACCACGCTTTTGTATGGGAAGAGCGTAAACAATGGCTGCAGTAAAAAAGGTTTCATGACCAGTTCTTAGACAGCTTTGATTGGATTGGAATAGCTTGGATTTACGAGTACTGTGTCATTACCTTGCTGCAGGATGAACAAAGCGCATGGTAGCACTAGTATGGTGCTGCAGGATGAACAAGGCGCATGGTAGCACTAGTATGGTCCTGCAGGAATATACAAGGTGCATTGTAGCACTAGTATGGTGCTGCAGGATGAACAAGGTGCATGGTAGCACTAGTATGGTGTTGCAGGATGAACAAGGTGCATGGTAGCACTAATAGGGTGCTGCAGGATGAACAAGGTGCATGGTAGCACTAGTATGGCGCTGCAGGAATATACAAGGCGCATGGTAGCACTAGTATGGTGCTGCAGGATGAACAAGGCGCATGGTAGCATTAGTATGGTGCTGCAGGATGAACAAGGCGCATGGTAGCACTAGTATGGCGCTGAAGAATGCTGCAGTAACCATTTTGATTCAGGGTGGTCTAAACTTTTTACGAGTCGTGTATATTTTTACTAGGCGATTCTTTGGGCTTTTATTATTATTGTTGTGGACAATTACACAGAGAGAAATGACTTCATAATGGAAACAATATTACCGGCACAACTCACTTGTAAAAAGGGTGAGGAAATCTACAACAGGGCTGTCTCGACACAACTTTTTCACCAATAGTGATCTCACTGCAAAAAGTCAGTGTTCAAAAACAAGGGGAAAAAAATTAAAAATTAGGGGTATTTTATTTGAACTAAGCAAAATTATCTGCCAATAGAAGAAGGAAATTCGACTTGTCAAGACTTTCCAAAACAAGTAAAATTAGCTAACCTCAATGAACCCAAAAATACCTTAAAATAAGTATATTCTCACTAATAACAAATGCACTTTTCTTAGTAGAAAAAAAATATGAGACCTTTTTGCTCAATATGTTGAAAAATATATTCTTAAATGAAGTAAATGCTAGTGCCATTATTTTGACATAATGATATGCGCTCCGCATTACATTTCTTGAAACCAGCAAACTTATACTAAAAACGAATTTATTGTTCTTAATGGAAAGGCAACAAGACAACCGCTTGTTACTCTCGGGGTCTCCTAGCCGCTCAGGCAAATCATATTGTCTAAAAATGCATTTTTCCATCGATAACATGACATCATCGCGCCAAGTGCGTGCTCTTTCAGTCAATTAGTGCGCATATATACAGCCCGGCCAAAAAAATGTTTATTGTAATTTTGAGGAATTTACCTGAATGTGCATGAACTATTTCTGTTCAAAATAGTTTGAAATGTCACATATTAAATGTTTAAATATTACATACTTGCCAACCCTCCCGGACTTTCCGGGAGACTCCCGAAATTCAGCGCCTCTCCCGAAAACCTCCCGGGACAAATTTTCTCCCGAAATTCAGGCGGACTCAGGTCCATGAGGACCTGAGTCCCACAATATAAACAGCATACCTGCCCAATCACGTTATAACTGGAGAATGATGGAGGGCGAGTTCTTGGTTTCTTATGTGGGTTTATTGTTAGGCAGTTTCATTAACGTCCTCCCAGCACGGCAACAACACACAACAACAGCAGTCACGTTTTCGTCTACCGTAAAGCAGTTCGTCTGCCGTAAACAGCAATGTTGTGACACTCTTAGACAGGACAATACTGCCATCTAGTGCATTTGATGAAAGAACTTTTGTGCGTGCCACACAGCAATGTATCATCAGAGAGGGTGTTCAGCATGGTTCGAAAAATAGTGACAGAGAATAGAACAAGGATGGACAATTCAACCCTTACCTCAACAATGAGTAGATGAGTGTTATGTGTGTGTATATGTGTAAATAAATGAACACTGAAATTCAAGTATTTATTTTATATATATATATATATATATATATATATATATAGATATATATAATAAAATACATATATATATATATATATATATATATATATATATATATATATACGTGTGTGTGTGTATATATATATATATATATATATAGCTAGAATTCACTGAACGTCAAGTATTTCTTATATTTATATATATATATATATATATATATATATATATATATATATATATGTCTTAATAAGGTTATCCAAAAAATAGTGCTCGATACCGTAGTAGAGCGCAATATATGTATGTGTGGGAAAAAAAATCACAAGACTATTTCATCTCTACAGGCCTGTTTCATGAGGGGGGGTACCCTCAATCATCAGGAGATGATGATTGATTGATTGATTTTTTTTCCCACACATACATATATATATATATATATATATATATATATATATATATATATATATATATATATATATATATATATATATATATATATATATGAAATACTTGACTTGGTGAATTCTAGCTGTAAATATACTCCTCCCCTTTTAGCCACGCCCCCGTCCCACCCCGACCACCCCCACCTCCTGAAATCGGAGGTCTCAAGGTTGGCAAGTATGAAATATTAACTGTCAGTTTACTGTACTGTGCCAACTGTACTACTATATGAGTACGTATTTTCTATTGTTTCATTGAAAATAAAACAGCAAAGTCCATTTGGCTGTCATCTGTTTTTAATTATGAGACACGATTGAGTCAAAATCAGGATTTTTTTTTTTCATGCTTGAAATAATAAATTGTTACTTTAAAAAAGTAGTTTTATACTTGTGAGTGTTGATGACACAGCTTTGCAACAGTTGATATTCTAGTTTCAAGCATGTTTTACTCAATATAGGTCATCAAATCTCAGCAACAAGCTGTAAATCTTACTGAGATCATTTAGGACCAAAACACTTAAAACAAGTAAAACACTCTAACATAAAATCTGCTTAGTGAGAAGAATTATCTTATCAGACAGAAAATAAGCAAATATCACCCTTATTTGAGATATTCAATCATACTTAGATTGCAGTTTTTGCAGTGCTGATAGGATATCGGCAAAAATCATACATACATTTATTATTTTGTAGTGTGGAATGTCAGAAAGGGCTTCATCAATTGAAGTTAGTCTAGCAGAGAGCAACACTTACCTATTTTTTATTAACCGTCTGGAATGGACATATGCTGTCTTTTAAGTTGAAGTGGAGTGGGTTTTTTCATTTTATTACTGCGTCATGAGACTTTGTACAGTATGTGTAAGTAATATGCAACTCTAATTGTTAAATACTTGTTTTTATTGACAAATGTCATGTTTTATTGCTTATTATGTACCGTATTTTTCGGAGTATAAGTCGCACCGGAGTATAAGTCGCACCTGCCGAAAATGCATAATAAAAAAGGAAAAAAAACATATATAAGTCGCACTGGAGCCAGGCCAAACTATTATTAAAAAACTGCGACTTATAGTCCGAAAAATACGGTATGTGTAGCTTGTGTGCTATTGTGTGCTGGGCTGTTGTGTAGCTGCTAGCTCCTAGTAGTCTGTAGCTTACCATGTATACCTTTTTGTAAATGGTTTCACTACAATACAAGACCCATGTGTGTGCCTGTTGGAGGACATTTAGATGTTAACTGGCAAATAAACGCGCTGCAGGGCTGCTTGTATTGGAGCGCTTAGTTGGAGATTTTAGGTCCTGTTTACACTGCACACCAAATCTGATTTGTTTGCCCTCAGGTGACACGGATCAGAATTTGTTTTGCTGGTCTAAACACTCCAAAGTGCTTCAATTGTTTTTCTTATTAGATTCTTGCCACGGAAAGACGCAGCCTGCTAGTGGAAGTAGCTACGTCATCACAATATCCAGTTTCAGTGAGCAAAGTATGTTTTCAACGGCCAAATTTTCGGTGCATGACTAGTCAATAGTGCACAAATATTAGTCTATATGTAATATATGAATATATGTTTTGATTCCGAAGAAATAGCGATTGTTGAAAGACCAGAATTGACGCTGCGGCGTATTTGCTTACCGAATTTTTCGGACTATAAGGCGCACTTAAAATCCTTTCATTGTCTCAAAACTCGACAGTGCGCCTTATATAACCCAGTGCGCCTAATGTACGGAGTAACTTTGGTTGTGCTTACCGACCTTGAAGCTATTTTATTTGGTACATGGTAAAATGATAAGTGTGACCAGTAGATGGCAGTCACACATTAGACACCTTTTTACCTGCACGCTGCCTCCCGCTGTTTCCGACATCTACAAAGCAATTAGCTACCGGCTGCCACCTACTGATATGGAAGAGTATTACACGGTTACTCTGCCGAGCTCTTGACAGCACCGACACTCAACAACAACACATCATTTGCACACTATAATTACTGCTTTGCAAAAAACATTTTAAACCCAAATTAGATAATCTTTTGATTGATTGATTGAAACTTTGTATTAGTAAATTGCACAGTACAGTACATATTCCGTACAATTGACCACTAAATGGTAACACCCGAATAAGTTTTTCAACTTGTTTAAGTCGGGGTCCACGTTAATCAATTCATGGTAATCTCCCACGGCACACCAGACTCATCATCATAACTCATCGGCGGTCACTCGAACGAGTATGACGATCTTCCTGGTAGGAGTGTATCTCTTTATGGAGGATGCCTGTGCGTGACTTTGTTTTACGTGGGGAAACTGGTGCACAGACAGTCACCACACGATCTTTGACAGAATCAGGTCAGGGTCCAGTGGCATGGAGTCCAAGACGACTGGGGACCCTTTTCTGCTGCAGCCTTCTTCCGCCATTGTGGTAGTTCTTAAATCTACCGTCTTTCGCCTGCTCCCCTGTTGAGTTCTTCACCGTATCCCTGGCTAGGGGGCAGTCAGGTACTAGGCCTTTGCCAAGGGCCACCTGGGGTAACAGTAGTAAAGTGGTTAACCTTCTAGTGCCCCAAGACCCCATAGAGGAGCCTCCACTGCCGGATGCACTTTAACGTCATGCCCAGGACATCAGACTATAAACACTGGAATAGAGAAACTGGAGATGTATAATGTTGTAATTGTATGCACGTTCGAAATAAACCCAAACCAGAAGTAGCTTTTCGGTAACTTTTATTACGTTATTGTTGAATTATTTTCTGGCAGGTGGAATACAGTAAGTGTATAAATAGGAGTTTGACAGTGCGAGGTATAGCCTGGCCCCTAAGTTGCTTTAGGACTGTAGCGTTGGCAAACTAACCTTTTTATGTTTATTTATTGGCAACATCTCAGTCCTCGACTGCAATTTTTTTATGACTTCTCCGAAGCGAACAAGCCAGGTTATGCTTCCTCAGTGTAGTGTAGCTGTAGATAAAACGTGTGCCTCAGGCCGGTACACACTGTAACTCCTTCTGCAGTCAAACTCATGTTTACGGACCAAAATGTAGGTTTTGACAAGTCTGTGGGAGAGTCTACTCAAGATTCCCTCTGATTTTCATTTGCACTTAGGTGTGCCTTCCCAAACGTAAAAGGGGAACATTATCACCAGACCTATGTAAGCGTCAATATATACTGTACCTTGATGTTGCAGAAAAAAGACCATATATTTTTTTAACCAATTTCCGAACTCTAAATGGGTGAATTTTGGCGATTTAAACGCCTTTCTATTATTCGCTCTCGGAGCGATGACGTCGGTGGGACGGATTCAAGTTGCACCAGTGGCCCAAAGATGCGAAAGTGGCAAGAAATTGGACGAAATTTGTTCAAAATGCGAGGCTGTGGGGAAAGCCGACGAAATGGTCAGTCGTTTGTTCCGCACACTTTACCGACGAAAGCTATGCTACGACAGAGATGGCAAGAATGTGTGGATATCCTGCGACACTCAAAGCAGATGCTGACATCAACTCCAAAACTGGACAGATCGGCTTTCAGGAAAAGAGAGCGGATGAGGGTATGTCTACAGAATATATTAATTGATGAAAACTTTATTCATTACTCGCGGTTTTACGTAAATTATTATACATAAACTGTGTTTACCAATAATTTAGCTTAAAAACATTTATTTTTTTCAATCATTCGAGTAGTCTTGTGTAATGCAGTATTTTGTGTCTATTTAGGTATGGTTAACCTGAGTGCTGAAATCGTGGAAAAATATATGTTCTTAGCGCGCCTGAAATGGGCTGTCACTCTCAAAGTGCATGTTGTTGCCAAATGTATTTCATATGCTGTAAACCTAGTTCATAGTTGTTAGTTTCCTTTAATGCCAAACAAACACATACCAATCGTTGGTTAGAAGGCGATCGCCGAATTCGTCCTCGCTTTCTCCCGCGTCGCTGGCTGTCGTGTCGTTTTCGTCGGTTTCGCTTGCATACGGTTCAAACCGATATGGCTCAATAGCTTCAGATTCTTCTTCAATTTCGTTTTCGCTACCTGCCTCCACACTACAACCATCCGTTTCAATACATGCGTAATCTGTTGAATCGCTTAAGCCGCTGAAATCCGAGTCTCAATCCGAGCTAATGGCGCTATAGCTTGCTGTTCTATGCGCCATGCTTGTTTGTGTTGGCATCACTATGTGACGTCACAGGAAAATGGACGGGTGTATATAACGATGGTTAAAATCAGGCACTTTGAAGCTTTTTTTTAGGGATATTGCGTGATGGGTAAAATTTTGAAAAAAACTTTGAAAAATAAAATAAGCCACTGGGAACTGATTTTTAATGGTTTTAACTCTTCTGAAATTGTGATAATGTTCCCCTTTAACCTTTTATTCCGGTGAAGCCATTTCTTTGCTTCAAAGGTGAACTGTGGCTGATGTATTGACCAAGGCAGCCAGAGTGCTGCATTAGAAACATGCAGAGTTATTACCGTATTTTCCGGACCACGGGGGGGTGCACCGGATTATAAGGCGCACTGCCGATGAGCGGGTTTATTCAGGTCTTTTTTCATACAAAAGGCGCACCGGATTATAAGGCGTAATAAATAGAGATGTCCGTAGAAAGAGTCACACGTTGTTTTGCAGACTCGTATTATTTTGTGATTTCTTTTAATTTATACGCTAGGCTAAGCCACAGCGCCTCAAATGTTATCTTTTTTTTGAAATCTGAATTTATTAGGAAAAACATGAAAAAAAAGAAGTATTTTCTGACTTTTTTGGCTTTTTTGCCGATATTCTGATATTGTCCAACTCTTAATTACCAATACCGATATCAACCGATACTGATATATACAGTCGTGGAATTAACACATTATTATGCCTAATTTTGTTGTGATGCCCCGCTGGATGCATTAAACAATGTAACAAGGTTTTCCAAAATAAATCAACTCAAGTTATGGCAAAAAATGCCAACATGGCACTGCCATATTTATTATTGAAGTCACAAAGTGCATAATTTTTTTTAACATGCCTCAAAACAGCAGCTCGGAATTTGGGACATGCTCTCCCTGAGAGAGCATGAGGAGGTTGAGGTGGGCGGGGTTGGGGGGGGGTAGTGTATATAGTAGCGTTCCTGAAGAGTTAGTGCTGCAAGGGGTTCTGGGTATTTGTTCTGTTATGGTTATGTTGTGTTACAGTGCGGATGTTCTCCCGAAATGTGTTTGTCATTCTTGTTTGGTGTGGGTTCACAGTGTGGCGCATATTTATAACAGTGTTAAAGTTCTTTATACGGTCACCCTCAGTGTGACCTGTATGGCTGTTGACCAAGTATGATTTGCATTCACTTGTGTGTGTGTGTGTGAAAAGCCGTACATATTATGTGATTGGGCCGGCACGCAAAGGAAGTGCCTTTAAGGTTTATTGGCGCTCTGTACTTCTCCCTACGTCCGTGTACACAGCGGCGTTTTAAAAAGTCATAAATCGTACTTTTTGAAACAGATACCGATAATTTTGAAACCGATACCGATAATCTACGATATTACATTTTAAAGCATTTATCGGCCGATAATATCGGCAGTCCGATATTATCGGGCATCCCTAGTAATAAATAAATGTAAAAGACTTCCTTGTGGTCTACATAACATGTAATGGTGGTTCTTTGGTCAAAATGTTGCATAGATGATGTTTTACACATCATCTTCAAGTCGCTTCAGGATGCGGCGTTTTGTGGGCAGTCTTATTTACATGGCTCACCTTCGACGGCGTCTTCTCCCCATCATCTTTGTTGTAGCGGTGTAGCGTGCAAGGACGGGAGTGGAAGAAGTGTCAAAAGATGGCGCTAACTGTTTTAATGACATTCAGACTTTACTTCAATCAATAACGGAGCAGCATCTCCTCATCCGTGGCTCACTAGTGCAACAACAACAACACCGGAAATGTGTCCCGTGAAAAACATAAACTCTAATAACTAAAGTTCCTTGGGTGAATAATGTAAACTCACTACACCGGTATGTTTTAGTGCTTTCATGGCGAGTTTACTTACTAAGTAAGAACTTTACACTACTTTATATTAGAAATGGCAACAGCGGAGGATGAATGTCCCATAACAAGAAGATAGAGAAAAAGAAGAAGCTTATAGACTACGGACTACAGTGGCGGACTTGCACACATTTTCAGGACTTATGCAGATCCCAAATACAGATCAGCAAGTACCAGAAGGTAAGAAAAGTTGGTTTTGCATAATATTGCGAAACAAAACGCCAGATAATATATCTGCTAATGGGTGCCATTTTGCAGTCCTTATACACACACCATAGTAATACTTGTACCTCTGACTACGGTAGCCGTAATGGGCCGACAATCCATCAAGCGGTGCGGCTTCAAAGTCATACTAAAACATTTTGACAGATTTTTGAGTGCCGTCTGTAATGTTCTTTATTTTCAATGGAACATTTAATGTTTTGGTGTTGCTTACTGGCGTCATCTTGCAGTCTACACGTATTTCTTATGTGTGACTGCCATCTACCGGTCACACTTATCATTACACCATGTACCAAATAAAATAGCTTCGAGGTCGGTAAGCACAACCAGAATTATGCCGTACATTAGGCACTGTCAATTTTTGAGAAAATGAAAGGATTTTAAGTGCGCCTTATAGTCTGAAAAATACGGTAATGTTTTTGTTGTGGTTACTAACAGTTTTGATCAATAAAATGATTGATGCAATTCCTGTCCTTGAAGCGTCTCCTCGACAGATGATAATTGAGCAGTGTTGACAAACATTATTTTATCCGTTAGGGCCACTCTCGTTGTCACCTGTCACTCAGTTGCATTGCAAAATCATACAGAATAAATTATTTGTTTATTTTGTTTAGAGTTCAGATGGGATTTTTGATTTTCTGCGCGACATATTTGCTGTGCGCAGACGACGCGTGAGCAGTGCGCACACTGCAAAAAGTCAGTGTTCAAAAACAAGAAAAAAATAATACAAAAATGAGGGGTATTTTATTTGAACTAAGCAAAATTATCTGCCAATAGAACAAGAAAATTTGGCTTGTCAAGACTTTCCAAAACAAGTCAAATTAGCTAACCTCAATGAACCCAAAAATATCTTAAAATAAGTATATTCTCACTAATAACAAGTGCACTTTTCTTGGTAGAAAAACTAAATATGAGACCTTTTTGCTCAATATGTTGAAATATATTCTTAAATTAAGAAAATGCTAGTGCCATTATCTTGACATAATGATATGCGCTCAGCATTACATTTCTTGAAACCAGCAAACTTATACTAAAAACTAATTTATTGTTCTTAATGGAAAGGCAACAAAGCAACCGCTTGTTACTCTCAGGGTCTCCTAGCCGCTCAGGCAAATCATATTGTCTAAAAATGCATTTTTCCATCCATAACATGACATCATCGCGCCAAGTGCGTGCTCTTTCAGTCAATTAGTGCGCATATATACAGCCCGGCCCCCGGCCAAAAAATGTTTAATTGTAATTTTGAAGAATTTATCTGAATGTGCATGAACTATTTCTGTTCAAAATAGTTTGAAATGTTTAAATATTAACTGTCAGTTTGCTGTACTGTGCCAACTGTACTACTATATGAGTACCTATTTTCTCTCGTTTCATTGAAAATAAAACAGCAAAGTCCATTTGGCTGTCATCTGTTTTAATTATGAGACACAATTGTGTCTAAATCATGTTTTTTTTTTTCATGCTTGAAATAAGAAATTATTACTCTAAAAAAGTAGTTTTATACTTGTGAGTAGGGATGTCCGATAATGGCTTTTTGCCGATATCCGATATTCCGATATCAACCGATACCGATATATACAGTCGTGGAATTAACACATTATTATGCCTAATTTGGACAACCGGGTATGGTGAAGATATGGTACTTTAAAAAAATAGTAATAATAATAAAATAAGATAAATAAATGAAAAACATTTTCTTGAATAAAAAAGAAAGTAAAACAATATAAAAACAGTTACATAGAAACTAGTAATTAATAAAAATGAGTAAAATTAACTGTTAAAGGTTAGTACTATTAGTGGACCAGCAGCACGCACAATCATGTGTGCTTACGGACTGTATCCCTTGCAGACTGTATTGATATACCGTATATTACCAAATAAACGCCCTTGGGCAAATAACCGCCCATGTCCTAATAGCCGCCCGGGGTTGTGAATTAACCGCCTCTTCCTAATAACCGCCTATGTCCAAATAGCCGCCCATGGGCTGTTATTTGCATAATTTAGATTCAAATGCTACTGGGGTTGCGTTTGCTGCAGTATTATTGTTTTGATGGTTTTATAGAGCAGTGTTTTTCAACCACTGTGCCGCGGCACACTAGTGTGCCGTGAGATATTGTCTGGTGTGCCGTGGGAAATTTTGCAACTTCACCTAAATGGTCCCAAAAAATATTTTTTTTGCAAATCAATAATTATAATATGCAAATAATGTGCCATTAACGAGTGTCTGTGCTGTGTTAACCATGTAATACTCCACGTCAGTAGGTGGCAGCAGGTAGTTCATTGCTTTGTAGAAGTCGGAACGCGTCGAGGATGGTTTGTCGTGATCCCAATATGCAGAGCACAGCGGCGTGCAGGTAAAACGGTATGCAATGATTAAACCAAAAATGAACAAAAGGGAAAGGAAAAGGCACTGAAGCTTAGGGATGGCAAAAAGCAAAACTGAACTTGCAACAACGTAAACAAAAACAGAATGCTGGACGACAGCAAAAACTTACAGCGTGTGGAGCAGAGATGGCGTCCACAAAGTACATCCGGACATGACATGACAATCAACAATGTCTCCACAAAGAAAGATAGCGTACGCACAACTTAAAATGGTCTTGATTGCTAACACAAAGCAGGTCAGGCGATAGCACTCAAAGGAAGGCGTGAAGCTGCGACAGGAAAACAAACAACAAAACAGGAAGGAAGGGTCACCAAAATAACAGCGCAAGACAGGAACTAAAGCACTACACACAGGAAAACAACAACACACTCAAAATAAGGCACGACGACCTGGTGGAGTTTCATTTTTGAACCTTTTCTGCTGGTGGTGTGCCTCCGTATTTTCTTTATGTAAAAAAATGTGCCTTGGCTCAAAAAAGGTTGAAAATTGCTGTTATAGAGTACTTGGTACCATAATTGTATTTTTCCTGTATGCTGCTTTATTTCAAACTTGGAGAACTGTAGCCTTTATTTTATTTAAGTGACAGTATTATTGTTCTGTTTTGATGGTGGGTTTTATACTTGAGTACTTGGTACCATAATTTTATTTTTCCCTGCTTTATTTAAAAAGTTTTATTTCTTTTTAGTATTGGTATTCTATTTGACAATTGTTGCACTACTGCCATGTTGAGGCCTTGTTGATCTCTTGTCTTGTGATAGCCTACCTCATATTGATCTCTTGTTTTTTTGTTTGTATGTTTACAATAGCTTTTACATTTAAAGTTTTTTGTACAAAAAAAATACTGAACAGTAACTATTGTAACCAAATAATGGCCTGATAACGGCTGGTGCAAAAATAAATAAAAGCCTTGTGCAAATAATCAATCAATCAATCAATCAATCAATCAATGTTTATTTATACAGCCCTAAATCACAAGTGTCTCAAAGGGCTGCACAAGCCACAACGACATCCTCGGTACAGAGTCCACATAAGGGCAAGGAAAAACTCACAACCCCAATGGGACGTCGATGTGAATGACTATGAGAAACCTTGGAGAGAACTGCATAAGTGGGTGACCCCCCCCCCCCACCCCCCCCCCTCTTCTAGGGGAGACCGGATGCAATGGACGTCGAGTGGGTCTGACATAATATTGTGAAAGTCCAGTCCATAGTGGATCTAACATAATAGTGAGAGTCTGGGGCGAAAGTCATATAGAAGTTTCTTAAGCGCGAAAATGACGACTAAAGGGGTGAAGCTGTGTTTTCATTTTATTTAGGAAGCATATATATTATTTATTATTAATTTATTTAGAATTTAACAATTTTAGCGCTGCGTAATTGTATGTTCATTTATTTTTCATCCCAGTCCCTTATTTTGCAGTATATTAGATTAGTAATTAGTTTTGTAATCAGCCTGACCAAAGCCTTGATAATGATCCTTGTGATTAACACATGATTTCCTATTATTTGACAAGGTTTATTCTGTTTACTAGGGGTGTAACGGTACCTGCATTTGTATTGAATCGTAACCGCCTGCTTCTTTTAAACGCCTGTCTCCAAAATCGATTTTGTGAAATAAACGCCCGGGCTACTATTTGGTAATATACGGTATATCGATATATAATGTGGGAACCAGAATATTAGTAACAGAAAGAAACAACCCTTTTGTGTGAATGAGTGTAAATGGGGGAGAAAAGTTTTTTGGGTTGGTGCACTAATTGTAAGTGTATCTTGTGTTTTTTATGTTGATTTAATTAAAAAAAAGACACACAAAAAAAAACGATACCGATAATAAAAAAAACGATACCGATAATTTCCGATATTACATTTTAACGCATTTATCAGGCCGATATTATCGGACATCTCTACTTGTGAGTGTGGAGGACACAGCTTTGCAACAGTTGATATTCTAGTTTCAAGCATGTTTTACTCAATATAGGTCATCAAATCTCAGCAACAAGCTGTAATATCTTACTGAGATAATTTAGGACCAAAACACTTAAAACAAGTAAAACACTCTAACATAAAATCTGCTTAGTTAGAAGAATTATCTTATCAGACAGAAAATAAGCAAATATCACCCTTATTTGAGATATTTCATCTTACTTAGATTTCAGTTTTTGTAGTGCAATTGCGTAGGCACGCACCTTAGAGGGAATGTTGATCCTATTCTACCACATTTTTGGCCTAAATTAAGCACTTTTGTGCATAAAAATGGCTAAGTGTACTAAAAATCTTGTTTATTGCGGTCAATTAACAGCAAGGGAGGACTAGAGTCCTAATGTTGTGATCAGTCCTCTTAACTGCATTTTCACGAGGTGCTTATTTTCCTGGTAGAACTCGACGGAAACCTCGAAGGAAATCAGCGCACCAGAAGCTTCAAATCCACCTTTGGAAAACTCCCCTGGCTCCACGGAGACGAGCTGTGTTGTCAGCAGCCTTTCAGTTCCCACCATCGTCATCTCTCCCTGCCAGCCTCTTCTGGAGCCGCCCGAGGAGGCGGAAAGGGAAAAGGAGCCCCACTCGTCTTTAAACTCGCACTCCTCCAGCAAAAGTTGTTCCGACGACTCCGAGAACCCTTTAGCGCACTTCAAAATGCTCATCAAGGGACTGACGCGGTCCAGGTCCCAGGAGTCTCTGGCCTCCGTCAGAAACCTCGGCGAGGAGAACCCCGACGACGACGGCCAAAACGGGGGACTTGAGGGGGAAGGCGCGGAGGGCCCGTCGTGGTTGCATCTCAGCTCCAGGCCGGCGAGGAAGGAGAAGGGGAACCCGAGGTTGTCCAGCGGGTGCACCAAGTCCAAAGGGAAGGAGTCGGGGATGGAGGACGACTCCCCGAGTGCCAGGAGCCAAGGCACCTGGGAGCAGCTGGAGGCCACTAAAGCCATCTTTGATCTGCTGAAGGAAATCTCAGGTTAGTTCCTACACGACATCACAGACGCCTCCTTTAGACATCTTCAGAATCAGAATAGTTTTTATTGCCATTGTTTGAGAACGGGTTCACAAAGAATTTGTCCTGGTGCAATCATGCAACATAAAACACATATAACACAGAATAGGTAATAAAATTAGCTGTAACTCAGCTTTCACCTATTTTTAGCTGCTTGAATGGAATTCTTTGTTGATGATGCCGCCTTCTGGCCTACGGCAAATAGACGCTTGAAAGCTAGCTAAACGCCGACAGCTGTCAAAAGCGGAAGGATTGCGTCGGCCGATAAAAGAAGTCGAGCTTGATTTGATGCTTGTTGGAAAAATAAAATGCAGAAAGTGACTTTCTGTCAACCGCTTTCAGTAAAAAACAGCTGAAAGATGACAGCATTGTTTTTAATGGGTCTTAAGTGCAGTCGAGTTTACCTGTCGCCATCATAAAACATTTTAGTAACTGCACAGGCAAAGTTTTAAAGCGGAGTTACTTAGTTTATAGTCTAGAGCAGGGGTGCTCACACTTTTTCTGCAGGCAAGCTACTTTTCAATTGATCAAGTCGTGGGGATCTACCTCATTCATATATATAATTTATATTTACTTATTTATGAAATATATGTTTTTGTTAACACGTTAAAGGTGTTTAATGATAATGCAAGCATGTTTAACACATATAGTTAATATTGTTAAAAAATTAAAGGTATTTAATGATAAAAAAAGTATGTTAAATACATATAGTTAATATTGTTAACAAGTTAAAGGTGTTTAAAGATAATGCAAGCATGTTTAACACATATAGTTAATATTGTTAACAAGTTAAAGGTGTTTAATGATAATACAAGCATGTTTAACACACAGTTAATATTGTTAACAACTTAAAGGTGTTTAATGATAATACAAGATTGTTTAATACATATAGTCAATATTGTTAACAACTTAAAGGTGGTTAAAGATAATACAAGCATGTTTAACACATATAGTTAATATTAACAACTTAAAGGTGGTTAAAGATAATACAAGCATGTTTAACACATATAGTTAATATTGTTAACAACTTAAAGGTGTTTAAAGATAATACAAGCATGTTTAACACATATAGTTAATATTGTTAACAAGTTAAAGGTGTTTAAAGATAATACAAGCATGTTTAACACATATAGATTCCTTTCTTTCATGAAGACAAGAATATAAGTTGGTGTATTACCTAATTGTGATGACTTGCATTGATTGTAATCAGACAGTGGTGATGATAACGTCCGCATTTTCGAATGGAGGAGAAAAAAAGTCCTCCTTTCTGTCCAATACCACATGAAAGTGGTTGCTTTTTGGCATCTTATTTGTCCAGCTTCCGTACTCCTTTGTATACACTTTACAAGAAATACATTGTCGGCAAACTCTGTAGCTTGCTAGCTTGTGCACGCCAGCTTTCTGAGACTCTTATTTTGTTAGTGCAACTGTGCAGTCGGTCTTTGGAGTTTTGACGACAGGTACGGCGCCAGAGTCTGTTGAAATAAAGTGTTTCTCGCCTTCCAGTCGGTAATTTTATTGAGCTGGCAGCAGCCAGCGTCATCTCAGAAGACCCTCGGGTGCCGTGAATGTCAATCAAGTGACGAAAGTGACGTCATAGTGAAGATTTATGATCGCTCATTTTTAGGACTATTTTTTTAATGCCTGGCTGGTGATCGACTGACACACCCTCCGCGATCGACTGATAACTCGCGATCGACGTAATGAGCACCCCTGGTCTAGAGCAGGGGTCGGCAACCCGCGGCTCCAGAGCGGCATGCGGCTCTTTGATCACTCTGATGCGGCTCAGCTGCATACTTGCCGACCCTTGGTTTATACATAGCACAAAGCAAAAAAAAACTTTGTATGCAGTGTCATTTCATTTTAAATTTTAAAATATTTTTGTGGCTCCCATTGTTTTCTTTAATTTGTGAAACTGGTCAAAATGGCTCTTTGACTGGTAAAGGTTGCCGACCCCTGGTCTAAAGCATGGGTGTCAAACTCTGGCCCGCGGGCCAGATTTGGCCCGCCGTGTAATTTCACTTGGCCCTTGAGGCGATATCAAATTAACACTAGAGCTGGCCCGCCGATTATATACAGCGGCGGTGTCGCGGTAACACCGCATTCACCGCTAATTCTCATACTTGCCAACCCTCCCGGGAGACTCCCAAATTTCAGTGCTCCTCCCGAAAATCGTCACATCCGCTTTTCATCCAGTCCAACGAGTGCTGGCCCAGTCACATATGTGCGGCTGCAGCGCACACACACACGTGAATGCATGCATCAGAGGTGGGACCAAGTCATTGCTTTGCAAGTCACAAGTAAGTCTCAAGTCTTTACCCTCAAGTCCCGAGTCAAGACAGGGCAAGTCCGAGTCAAGTCCAAAGTCAAGACTGGAAAGTCTCAAGTCAAGTCCCAAGTCCTGCACTTTGAGTTTCGAGTCATTTCAAGTCCTTTTACCCACAGACTAATATATTTACACAGATTGTGTATGCTTTTAAAACGCTGTATTTATTTATTAAAACAAGTGCATTTGAAATTGCAGGGAAAAAGATAGTGCTGACATTGCACTTCAAAATAGCACTATTAACCAGTCATTTTAAACATGTAACTCATTCCTTTACAGAATAAACACATTTGAAAAAAACAAGTGCAACTGTACTTATTTGCACAAAAGTGTTAACATTGTATTTCCATGGCATATTGCATTGTAACTAGTTCCACAGCAGTTTCTATCCTGTTCTTACCTTATCTCATTGATCTCATCTCATACTGTATGTGTGTTGATGTGTGCGTACACATGAAAAACATAAATATATGAACATAACAATGAACAGAGTTGTACTTTTTAGATGTCAGGACCCTATGCAATATGTACACATATTCTTAATATAGTATACATTTTAACTGACCTTTATTTGACTGTTTGTCTTTTTGGAGGTGGCTAAAATACGCCGTGCTGCTGACCGCCGTCTAACGTTACCTTACTGTGTGTGATACATTGACTAACGTAATGTTACTGTGTGTGATACATTGACTAACGTAATGTTACTGTGTGTGATACATTGACTAACGTAATGTTACTGTGTGTGATACATTGACTAACGTAATGTTACTGTGTGTGATACATTGACTAACATTACGTTACTGTGTGTGATACATTGACTAACGTAGCGTTATGTGTAGGTACCTCATGCAACCCTGCTTAAAAAAAAATCACTTGACAAAAAGTATGAATAAGGTAGCAAACTGCAGTGGACGCAACATATTGCCGTGTTTGCAATGACGTTATAACCATAGACATCTTATAAGTAGACGCAGCATTGGTTGCTGTGACGTGAGCAATTTGGCCGCCATCTTGAAGTGGTGATGAGGAGCCGGCGAGCAGCCTAAATTGACAGTTGACAGGTAGAAAACAAAGATGGTGTTCAGCGTTTTCCTGCTCAAATGAGCGGACTGTTGAAAATAGGAATCGGGGGATTACTTTTCACAAGTAAGATTTAACATTAACATACTATTGGTTGTATTTTATGAAAATAATATTACCACAGAGTTGAGAAGGATCAAAGATCTTCAATATTTGTATGTGAAAATCACAAAGAAATCTTCTGGAGGAGGATGACCCCCCTACAGGGGTTTGCTTTACAAACTTTCAGCCCCACCAAGAACAAAATTCACCAGCCGCCACTGATTATGATGCATTCTCATTTTAGGCAAAGTATAAGACAATACTTTCTTAACAGTATAATTGTAACCAGGAATAAGTCTTCAAGTAACAATATTCAAATACTAACATTGTTGGGTTAAACAGAATTTGGTTTTATTCTGAATCCAGTGAAACAGATTGGTGGTTTTAGCTGATATGAAGACTTTCAGGTGTTTATATATGTTTAAGTATTTGGCAGACGCTTTTATCCAAAGCGACTTACATAAAATAATACATATAAAACAATCACTGCAAACATTATCATTTAAGGGAAGAATGTAATAGAAAATATCAATACAAAGTGTCAAGACAGAATAAACTCTCTGCTGCTGCAGCAACAGAGATACAGTCTATAGGTCCCTAAGATATATAGATATCTAATGTATTCATACATTGTTTATGTAGGATACACACATATGTATATATAACCTAATCATATTGTTTCTTCAATTTAAAAATAGTTTACCGTTTTTTTCCCCCTTCTCTGGGATTATATTCCCAGTTTTGATCTCGGACGTCTGGTCACTTATCGTATAAGAATATTATATTACTGTTAAGCAAACTATGAATAATAAAACATGTGTCTGTTATCATAGCTACACGTATGACAAAAAGGCGTGTGAAAATCAGTGGTATTCAGTGAGGTAAGATGAATTAAATGCGCTGACAGTTCATTGCTCCTGCCAAATGAATTGCACTGAGTGGAGCGGATCACCACTCCAAGATGGCGGCCCCGCGCCTCGTCTGCGCCAGTAGGCAGTAGCGCTCTATGCTGCGTCTACTTATAAGATGTCTATGGTTATAACGTTAGCAGTGAGTTTGCAGCCTCACTGATTTAACTACGCAGCAAATAAAAGTCACGTTACTTAGCCAATAAACGTTATCTTACATTCAAAACTTACCCTTCTTTGTGCAACTTCAAATGTCGAACGAAGTTGGAAGTTGTTGCGTCTCCGTCTGTAATATTCGAACTGCGTGATTTGCATACGGCAATTCGTTTTTTGTTGACCAAGTCGTAGTTTTTATACCCGAACGAAACCAACTTTAACATAATTGTTTCTCACTGGCACGTTGTTGGACAACTCTTGTTCATTGGTTGTCCTGCAATTTGATTGGATGAATGCTGCGTGATGAAAACAACGTAGATCTAATTTGATTGGCTGTTGTACTGACAGCACACCAGCTGACAGGAACAACACGCTGATAGACAGACGAAGAAAATGAAAATTACGGAGCGCTCCCAAATAACTTTTTAAGCTTTGGATTTTGGGGAAAGTAGCAAGTCATGTCAAGTCATGTCAAGTCAAAAGGCTCAAGTCCAAGTGAAGTCACAAGTCATTGATGTTAAAGTCTAAGTCGAGTTGCAAGTCTCTTTACATTTTGTCAAGTCGAGTCTAAAGTCATCAAATTCATGACTCGACACTTCTGGCATGCATACTTGGCCAACAGCGATACAGGTTACACTGACGGTGCCCGTATAAATAACTTTAATATGCGCCACACTGTGAATCCACACCAAACAAGAATGACAAACACATTTTGGGAGAACATCCGCACAGTAACACAACATAAACACAACAAAACAAATACCCAGAATCCCATGCAACCCTAACTCTTCCAGGCTGCAATATACATCCCCGCCCCCCCAACTCCGCCCACTTCAACCGACGCACGGAGGAAAGGGAGGGGGGGGGCGGGGGTTTGGTGGTAGCGGGAGTGTATATTGCAGCCCGGGAAGAGTTAGGGCTGCATGGGATTCTGGGTATTTGTTTTGTTGTGTTTATGTTGTGTTACTGTGCGGATGTTCTCCCAAAATGTGTTTGTCATTCTTGTTTGGTGTGGATTCACAGTGTGGTGCATATTAAAGTTATTTAGACGAGCACCGTCAGTGTAACCTGTATCGCTGTTGGCCAAGTATGCATTGTATTTACGTGTGTGTGCGTGCTGAAGTCGCACATATTTTGTGATCGGGCCGGCACGTTGTTGGAAGGGATGAAAAGCAGACGTGACGACAGCTCGTGGAGGACGATAAACGCAGTGCCTTTAAAGCACGCCCCCAAGACTGTGGTCCGGGTGGACTACGAGGTATAATGACTGATGAACAACTTCGTTCGATAATGAAGGTTGCCTCAGCTCACTTTGAATTCTGCCTGGTGACACAAGATTTAATTACCATATTTTTTGGACTATAAGGCGCACTTAAAATTAAAAACTCGACAGTGCGCCTTATAACCCGGTGTGCCTAATGTACGAAATAATTACCGACCTCGAAGCAATTTTATTTGGTACATGGTGTTATAAGTGTGACCAGTAGATGGCAGTCACACATAAGAGATAATCGTAGACTGCAATATAAGTCAAGTAAACAACACCAACATTTTATGTTCCATTGAAAATATAGAACATTACACACGGCGCTCAAAAATGTATCAAAATGTTTTAGTAGGACTTTGGTAAGCTATGAAGCCACACCGCTTGATGGATTGTACTGTGCTTCAACATAGGAGTATTATTATGGTGTGTGTATAAGGTAAGACATATTATCTGGCGTTTTGTTTCACAATATTATGCAAAAGTGAAGTGAAGTGAGCCCTGCGATGAGGAGGCGACTTGTCCAGGGTGTACCCCGCATTCCGCCCGATTGTAGCTGAGATAGGCTCCAGCTCCCCCCGCGACCCCAAAAGGGAATAAGCGGTAGAAAATGGATGGATGGATGGATGGAAGTGACGTGAATTATATTTATATAGCGCTGTTCTCTAGTGACTCAAAGCGCTTTACATAGTGAAACCCAATATCTAAGTTACATTTAAACCAGTGTGGGTGGCACTGGGAGCAGGTGGGTAAAGTGTCTTGCCCAAGGACACAACGGCAGTGACTAGGATGGCGGAAGCGGGAATTGAACCTGGAACCCTCAAGTTGCTGGCACGGCCACTCTACCAACCGAGCTATGCCGCCCCAATATACATAACATATATATATATATATATATATGTTTGTGTGTGTATATATATATATGTATATATATATATATATATATATATCGTTCCTCCCAGATGCAAAACGGACAACTCCGGACAAAGCGTGAGGTCGGAAGATGATTTAATCCATAAATCATACACAGGTCAACATGCGGGAAACAAACAAAAGGAAAGCGTGCCGTTCGCACGAGAAGCTAAATAGCCAAAATTTAGCACAGGAATCATTAGCCAAGAAAGAAGGAATAGCCAACGTAACTGTCGCATTCGCAAACAATGAAGCCAGATCGAGTGTGGCGAGCAACGTGGATAAATAGCTCTCTGATTAGTGCCAAACACTAATCAGAGGCAGGTGTAACCAATTAGTACTCGTGGTAACCAAAACAAACCCAGAAGTGCACAAAACAGGAACTAAGGGAGTCCAAAACAAACAGAAAACACAAAACATAATCCGGACCACAGATCATGACAGGTACCTGCTGATGTGTTTTTGGGATCTGCATAAATACTGAAAAATTGCGCGCATCCGCCTTTGTAGTCCGATAATCTTCTTCTTCTTCTCTATCTTCTTGTTATGGGACATTCATCCTCCACTGTTGCCATTTCTAACATAAAGTAGTGTAAAGTTCTTACTTATATCTGTCAGTAAACTCGCCATGAAAGCACTAAAACATACCGGTGTAGTGACTTTACATTATTCACCCATGGAACTTTAGTTATTAGAGAGTTCCGGTCGTACTTGAAGATGATGTGTAAAACATCATCTATGCAACATTTTGAGCAAAGAACCATCATTACATGTTATGTAGACCACAAGGAAGTCTTTTACATTTAGAAAAAAATACTAATAATATTATAGAAGAGAAGTTTTTCCGTATGTTAGGGGAGACTATTTTAGCTGCGCTAGTGAAAGCTTCTGTACTGGATTTGGTCTCACGTTTATTTCCAAGGCTTTGGAAATAAATTACAAAATTCCTATTCTGTTTCTGGTGGTCCTTCTTACTCAGCTTATGTGTCATCAAAAGAACTTGGGAGTGACCAGCAACTTAAATTCCCTGGGAGGAACAACTGGTCCAAACGCAACAATTGTCAAATTAATCACACTTTTAATTTGGATTAAAAGGTTATTACTCGCTTGCATCAGCTGAAAAAAAAAAAGACACAAATGCAATTTTATTCTTTGAATGTTGCAACTTTTTAAAGGATTTCCCTGATTAATTTAATCAAAACCTGCTAATAGTTTATCCATAAGTCTTGTCTGGGTTTATTCGAAGTGAAATGAGTTTAGAGTGCAGAAGGGTCTCCTCACTCATCTGTGCAGGTAACGTCAAGGTAATGGAGCGTGTGCGGTCAGGATAAATTGTCTGATCAATCTGCATGTTGCCATGATAAATGACATCATTTAAAATACGCACGCTCATTATTTTTGACAGCCCTGATTTATATTCATGAACAGGTCTTGGATATTGAATTGTAAAAAAAAAAGAGATGAAATCTTCTATCACATTTGAGAGAGACCATTTTGTGGCTTTAGGGTAGAAAATGTAACATTTTTCTCATTTCAAAGGGGCATCGAGGGGTTAATTAAACATGGGGTGTCCAAACCTTTTTCCACTAAGGGCCACACTGGGGGCCATTTGGTGATTTTTCATTTTCAAAACCAATACAGTATATAGATATTTTTTTACCTTTAGGGCTCCGCTCAAGTTTGGTCCTGAGGACCGGGAAAGGTACCTGTCGTAATAATAATTTATATTTTTTCATTTAAAGCTTCAATCTCTAGAGCAGTGTTTTTCAACCACTGTGCCGCGGCACACTGGTTATCTAATTTCACCTATTTGGGTTCAAAATATTTTTTGCAAAGCAGTAATTATAGTCTGCAAAAATGATGTGTTGTGTCGTTGCTGTCTAGAGCTCGGCAGAGTAACCGTGTAATACTCTTCCATATCAGTAGGTGGCAGCAGGTAGCGAATTGCTTTGTAGATTTCGGAAACAGCGGGAGGCAGCGTGAAGGTAAAAAGGTGTCTAATGCTTAAACCAAAAATAAACAAAAGGTGAGTGCCCCTAAGAAAATGCATTGAAGCTTAGGGAAGGCTATGCAGAACGAAACTAAAACTGAACTGGCTACAAAGTAAACAAAAACAGAATGCTGGACGACAGCAAAGACTTACTGTGGAGCAAAGACGGCGTCCACAATGCATGACATGACAATCAACAATGTCCCCACAAAGGATAAAAACTGAAATATTCTTGATTGCTAAAACAAAGTAGATGTGGGAAATATCGCTCAAAGGAAGACATGAAACCACTACAGGAAAATACCCCAAAAAGCGAAAAAGCCACCAAAATAGGAGCGCAAGACAAGAACTAAAACACTACACAGGAGAACGGCAAAACACTCCAAATAAGTCACGGCTTTTTACTGTCAACTGAGTTTCGTTTCTTTTTTTAATGATTTCTGCTGGTGGTGTGCCTCAGGATTTTTTCAACGCAAAAAATGTGCCTTTGCTCAAAAAAGGTTGAAAAACACTGCTCGAGGTCAACTTCAAGTCGATTCATTTTTTTTATATTGTATACCCTTTTTCTCAAAACCCTGTTTTCTTTAGGTCAAACACACAAAATATGCAATATTTCCCCCCCTAAATATTGTTGAAAGTGGATTATTTAATGTGAAGTAATTGGAGCCTTAAATACATTATATTGCCAAAAGTATTTGGCCACTCATCCAAATGATGAGAATCAGGTGTCCAAATCACTTGGTGTATAAAATCAAGCACTTAGGCACGGAGACTGTTTCTACAAACATTTGTGAAAGAATGGGCCACTCTCAGTTGATCCAATTAGCCCACGTACAGTACGCAGAGAGCTTCATGGAATGGGTTTCCATGACCGAGCAGCTGTATCTAAGCCATACATCACCAAGTCCAATGTAAAGCACGTCGCCACTGGACTCTAGAGCAGTGGAGACGCCTTCTCTGGAGTGATGAATCACGCTTTTCCATCTGGCAATCTGATGGACGAGTCTGGGTTTGGATGTTGCCAGGAGAACGCTACATTTCGGACTGCATTGTGCCGAGTGTGAAATTTGGTGGAGGAGGAATTATGGTGTAGGGTTGTTTTTCAGGAGTTGGGCTTGGCCCCTTAGTTCCAGTGAAAGGAACTTTGAATGTTCCAGGATACCAAAACACTTTGGACAATTCCATGCTCCCAACCTTGTGTGAACAGTTTGGAGCGGGCCCCTTCCTCTTCCAACATGACTGTGCACCAGTGCACAAAGCAAGGTTCATAAAGACATGGATGACAGAGTCTGGTGTGGATGAACTTGACTGGCCTGCACAGAGTCCTGACCTGAACCCGATAGAACCCCTTTGGGATGAATTAGAACGGAGACTGAGAGCCAGGCCTTCTCCACCAACATCCGTGTGTGACCTCACCAATGCGCTTTTAGAAGAATGGTGGAAAATTGCTATAAACACACTCCGCAACCTTGTGGACAGCCTTCACAGAAGAGCTGAAGCTGTAATAGCTGCAAAAGGTGGACCCACATCATATTGAACCCTATGGGTTAGGAATGGGATGGCACTTCAGTTCATATGTGAGTCAAGGCAGGTGGCCAAATACTTTTGCCAATATAGTGTAGGTTAATAATTCATAACATTCATTTTAATTCATTATTATTTACTGAGCAAAGACAGTGTTGTTTTTTTTAAGTCGCACTAAAATTCTCGGGGATCCAAAAGGGCCCCACTAATATATATATATATATATATTTTTTTTTTTCCTTTCAACGCTTAAGTCTCTCCATCAAATTCAGGTCTATTTGTCGATTATAGTTACCGTATTTTCCGCACCATAAGGCGCCCTGGGTTAAAAGCCGCGCCTTCAATGAACGGCATATTTCAAAACTTTGTCCACCTATAAGCCGGTAAGCCGCATCTAACTGCGCTAAAGGAATGTCAAAAAAAACAGTCAGATAGGTCAGTCAAACTTTAATAATTTATTAAAAACCAGCGTTCTAACAACTCTGTTCACTCCCAAAATGTACGCAAATGTGCAATCACAAACATACGTATATCAACATGGACAGAGCTGCGTGAAAAAAGCCACCCGGCCTCTTCGCGTAAACTTAAACTTACCTTAACCACTCGCTCATCTTTTCTTCATCCATCCCTTCGAGTTAGCTTTTATGATGACGCCGGCTGGAAAGGTCTCTTTTGGCAAGGTCTTCCTTTTGAATATCACCATGGGTGGAAGTTTCTGGCCATTAGCATGGCAAGCTAGAACCACAGTGAAGGATGACTTCTCATTCCCTGTGGTGCGAATATTCACCGTACGTGCTCCCGTTATATCCACAGTGCGGTTCACAGGAATATCAGTTGCTGTGAAATAGTAATCCGTGTGCGGATGGAGAGATTGCGTCTTTTCATGAACCGGATCCCTGACGCTTAGTAGGAGCCATTTTGTGGTCTTTACAGATGTAAACACACAAAGGAAATGAAACGTACGGTATATCCGCGCGCTTTTTCTTCTTCTACGCGGGCGGGTGGTTGCTTACAGTAGAAGAAGAAGCGCTTCCTGTTCTATGGGGGCGGGTGCTTACCTTGGCGGTTGCTTGCGTAGAAGAAGAAGCGCTTCCTGTTCTACCGGGAAAAAAGATGGCGGCTGTTTACCGAAGTTGCGAGATCGAAACTTTATGAAAATGAATCGTAATATTAATCCATATATAAAGCGCACCGGGTTAAAAGCCGCACTGTCAGCTTTTGAGTAAATTTGTGGTTTTTAGGTGCGGCTAATAGTGCGGAAAATACGGTATTTACTTTTTATTTTAATGTTTTTTTTGTTTAGTTTGTTTTATAACCTTTCTGTCAAAGAAAACTTTATTTTATATGACAAACACACAAAATATGCAATATTTTCCCCCTAAAAATGTTGAAAGTGGATTATTTAATGTAAAGTAATTGGAGCCTTAAATAGGTTAATAATTCATAACATTCATTTTAATTTGTTATTATTTACTGAGCAAAGACAGTGTTTTGTTTAAGTCACACTACAATTCCAGGGGATCCAAAAGGGCCCCACTCATTAAAGAAATGTTTAAAAGGAAAAAAAAAAAAGGTAATTTTATTTTTTCCTTTCAACGCTTAAGTCTCTCCATCAAATTCAGGTCTATTTGTCGATTATAGTTAATTACTTTTTTTTCATGTTTTTTTATTTAGTTTGTTTTATAACCTTTCTGTCAAAGAAAACTTTATTTTATATTGCAAACACACAAAATATGCAAGATTTTCCCCCTAAAAATTGTTGAAAGTGGATTATTTAATGTGAAGTAATTGGAGCCTTAAATAGTTTAATAATTCATAACATTCATTTTAATTCATTATTATTTATTGCGCAAAGACAGTGTTTTTTTTTTTTTTAAGTCGTACTAAAATTCTCAGGGATCCAAAAGGGCCACACTCGTAAAAATGTTTAAAAGAAAAAAAAAAAAAAAGGTCTTTTTTTTTTTTTTCCCCTTTCAACGCTTAAGTCTCTCCTTCAAATGCAGGTCTATCCGTCAAATGTAAGTCTTTTTTTGTGTAGTTTGTTTTATAACCTTTCTGTCAAAGAAAACTTTTATTTTATATTGCAAACACACAAAATATGCAAGATTTCACCCAAAAATATTGTTGCAAGTGGATTATTTAATGTGAAGTAATGGGAGCCTTAAATAGGTTAATAATTCATAACATTCATTTTAATTCATTGTTTATTGAGCAAAGCCGGTATTTTTTTTTTTAAGTCTTACTAAAATTCTTGGGATCCAAAAGGGCCCCACTCATAATTTTATTTTTATTTTTTTCCTATCAATGCTTAAGTCTCTCCATCAAATTCAGGTCTATTTGTCGATTATAGTTATTTACTTTTTTTTCATGTTTTTTTGTTTAGTTTGTTTTATAACCTTTCTGTCAAAGAAAACTTTATTTTATATTGCTAACACACAAAATATGGAAGATTTCACCCAAAAATATTGTTGAAAGTGGATTATTTAATGTGAAGTAATTGGAGCCTTAAATAGGTTAATAATTCAAAACATTCATTTTAATTCATTATTATTTACTGAGCAAAGACAGTATTTAAAAAAAAAAGTCGTAGTAAAATTCCCGGGGATCCAAAAGGGCCCCACTTATAAAAATGTTTAAAAAAAAAAAAAAAAGGTCATACTTTTTTATTTTTTCCTTTCAACTTCAGGTCTATTTGTCGATTAAAAGTTTTTTACTTTGTTTTCATGTTTTTTTGGTTTGTTTGATTTATAACCTTTCTGTCAAAGAATACTTTATTTTATATTGCAAACAATATTGTTGAAATTGGATTATTTAATGTGAAGTAATTGGAGCCTTAAATAGGTTAATAATTCATAACATTCATTCATTATTATTTATTGAGCAAAGACAGTGTTTTTTTTGTTTTTTTTAAGTGACACTAAAATTCTCAGGGATCCAAAAGGGCCCCACTCATAAAAATGTTTTTAAAAAAAAAGGTCATATTTTTTTTATTTTTTCCTTTCAACGCTTAAGTGTCTCCATCAAATGCAGGTCTATTCGTCAAATGTAAGTCTTTTTTTTTTCTTTTTTTTTTTTTTTTTTGTTTAGTTTGTTTTATAACCTTTCTGTCAAAGAGAACTTTATTTTATACTTCAAACACACAAAATATGCAAGATTTTCCCCCTAAAAATTGTTGAAAGTGGATTATTTAATGTGAAGTAATTGGAGCCTTAAATAGGTTAATAATTCATAACATCAATTTTAATTCATTATTATTTATTGAGCAAAGACAGTATTTTTTTTTAAGTCGTACTAAAATTCTCAGGGATCCAAAAGGGCCCCACTTATAAAAATGTTTAAAAAAAAAAAAAAAAAGGTCATACTTTTTTATTTTTTCCTTTCAACGCTTAAGTCTCTCCATCAAGGTCTATCCGTCGATTGTAAGTCTTTTTTTTTTTCATGTTTTTTTGTTTAGTTTGTTTTATAACCTTTCTGTCAAAGAAAACTTTTATTTTATATTGCAAACACACAAAATATGCAAGATTTCACCCAAAAATATTGTTGCAAGTGGATTATTTAATGTGACGTAATTGGAGCCTTATATAGGTTAATTCATAACATAATAATTCATTATTATTTATTGAGCAAAGACAGTGTTTTTTTGTTTTTTTTTAAGTGACACTAAAATTCTCAGGGATGTAAAAGGGCCCCACTCATAAAAATGTTTAAAAGAAAGAAAAAAAGGTCATTTTTTAATTTTTTCCTTTCAACGCTTAAGTCTCTCCATCAAATTCAGGTCTATCCGTTGATTGGTCATATTTTTTTATTTCAGTTTTGTCTGCGTCGAGGTACTCGATGTCCGTCCTTGGCTGTCAGCAGGCAGGGTCTGGAAACAAACTACTGATACGAGACAACTCGCGATGGAACATTACAAGTTGTGCCTTTGCACAAGTAAAAAAAAGTACAACCTTCAGCACAATTGACAATAACTATAGCAACGGCCTTTAAGCATAAGAGTTGTGTGTTAACTTATACATAATTATTCCAACACCCCCCCCCCCCCAACACATTTTTTCTCTCAATGTGGCCCCCGAGTCAAAATATTTGCCCAGCTCTGGTTTAGTTAGTTTTATGCCCTTTCTGCCAAAGAAAGCTGTATTTTATACGCAAAATATGCAATATTTCACCCCAGAATATTTCAAAGTGGAATTTATGCGAAGTCATTGAAGGCTTAATTAGGTCAATAATTCACAACATTGATTTTGATTCATTATTATTTTTTGGAGCAATGGCCGCCTGCATGGCATCTCCGTGTTATTAGAGTCAAGACGTACATATTGTACACATACATTCACTGTACAAACATACATGTACACATACGTGTACATATACATTCACTGTACAAACATACATATACTGTACATATACATTCACTGTACAAACATACATATACACATACATGTACATATACATTCATGCACATAATCACATTTCATCAATCATATATTAACGTTGTTGCCCTAGGGCAGGGGTCGGCAACCCAAAATGTTGAAAGAGCCATATTGGACCAAAAATACAAAAACAAATCTGTCTGGAGCCGCAAAAAAAAATTAAAAGCCATATTACATACAGATAGTGTGTCATGAGATATAAATTGAATTAAGAGGACTTAAAGGAAACTAAATGAGCTCAAATATAGCTACAAATGAGGCATAATGATGCAATATGTACAATCATATAGCTAGCCTAAATAGCATGTTAGCATCGATTAGCTTGCAGTCATGCTCTGACCAAATATGCCCGATTAGCACTCCACACAAGTCAATAACATCAACAAAACTCACCTTTGTGCATTCATGCACAACCTTAAAAGTTTGGTGGACAAAATGAGACAGAAAAATAAGTGGCATAAAACGCGTCCTAGAAAGTTATATATGTAAACAAACTACGGTGAGTTCAAGGACCGCCAAAATTAGTGGGACAAAACGGCGCTCGCCAAATACTCGAATCAGTGAAGCATGTTTAATACAAACAGTGGGATTTATAACAATTAGGGAGGTTTGTGTCATGTTTGTCCTCCTACAGAAACCATATTAACACAAAAAATATATTTTTTCCCCCTCATCTTTTTTCATACATTTTCGAAAAAGCTCCAGAGAGCCAGTAGGGCGGCGCTAAAGAGCCGCGGGTTGCCGACCCCCGCCCTAGGGTAAACTGGGTATAACACATGGCACACTGACAAAGCTTAACCTATTGTTACTATAACAATCTACAAGGTTAATATAGGTTGCTTCTCTTTCTTCCCCTCCATTTTTCTGCATTCTTTTGTATCTCTAGTTATCATTACGTATATGTATTGTTGCATTTGAACAACTGTATTGTTGATAATAGAGGTAAATTATTGGTATTGTTCATTATCAATAGTGATATTTCTATTGGTATTTGTATTGCTCCATTTGTAGTGTAATAATGCTCATTGTCATTTCTGTTTTATTTATTTCACTAACTGCTTCTTTGCTATCACTTTTATCATCATATTTGTACATATCTTATTTGCTGATGTTGCTCTGTTGTTGTTGTTGTTTTTGTCTCTCTGTCTTATCAACAAGGCAAATTTTTTGCTCTTTTCATTCCACTTTTTTATGTTTCTTTACTTGTTGACGGCATTTGTAGATTGTGCCACGAACCGTTAAAAAAAAAAAAAAAAAAAAAAAAGAGCCGCAAGCCACAGTTTGGACTCCCTGCGTGACTTTTAATGTCAACAAAGGTGTGAAAATAACATTATTGTAGTTTGAATATTTGGAACAATGTTTTTTCTGCTCTGACTGAGCGTGTTTGCTCATCATGGCCACCAGAGGGCGTATTTACACGCTCGAATGTAGCTAAAATAGGCTCCAGCAACCCCAAAAGGGACAAGCGGTAGAAAAATGGATGCATAGCATTGTCGTGTGCTGTGAGATCTTGTCTCTGACTTCTAACCCAACACTGTCGTCTCCGCAGGGAACTCCATTCTCATCAACATATTTGACGCCATTTTGAAACCAGTCATGCCCATCTTGAAGAAGTGAGTGTGTCCCCGCTTCCCACCTTCCGTGACGACTGCATTGTGGTCCGACGCTGCCAGGTTCAAACACCGAACTATCTATTACACGAGACAAGAAGCAAGGAATCAAGCAGAGACAGGGTTGAATTTTGCTCATGAGGAGAGACGTATTGGGCTGCGCACTCAGTTACAGTTTCCCCGTATGCTCTAAGGCAGTGTTTTTCAACCACTGTAGTGTGGCGTGAGATACAGTCTGGTGTGCCGTGGGAGATTATCTAATTTCACCTATTTTGGTTAAAAATATTTTTTGCAAAACAATAATTATAATCCGCAAATAATGTGTTGTTGAGTGTCTGTACTCGTTATACTCTTCCATATCAGTAGGTGGCAGCTAATTGCTTTGTAGATGTCGGAAACAGCGGGAGGCAGTGTGCAGGTAAAAAGGTGTCTAATGCTTAAACCAAAAATAAACAAAGAAAAGGCATTGAAGCTTAGGGAAGGCTATGCAGAACGAAACTAAAACTGAACTGGCTGCAAAGTAAACAAAAACTAAATGCTGGACGACAGCAAAGACTTACTGTGGAGCAAAGACGGCGTCCACAGAGTACATCCGAACATGACATGACAATCAACAATGTCCCCACGAAGAAGGATAAAAACAACTGAAATATTCTTGATTGCTAAAACAAAGCAGGTGTGGGGAATATCGCTCAAAGGAAGACATGAAACTGCAACAGGAAAATACCAAATAAAGAGGAAAAAGCCACCAAAATAGGAGCGCAAGACAAGACACAGGAAAACGGCAAAAAAAAGTCCAAATAAGTCAGGGTGTGATGTGACAGTACACCTACTTTGAGACAAGAGCAATAGTGATGCATGCTTGGTTATGGTTTAAAGTCATATCCAACAATTGCGACGACGACTTTTTACCGTCAACTGAGTTTCGTTTTTTAATGATTTCTGCTAGTGGTGTGCCTCCGGATTTTTTTAATGCAAAAAATGTGCCTTGGCTCAAAAAAAGTTGAAAAACACTGCTCTAAGGTACAGCCCCACATGCTCCTCTATTTATTTGGGAGGTCCCTAGTTAACATCACTGAGGCTGCAAGCAGCCCCTAGTAGACACAACACATGATTATTCAGAATGGAAATGTGCTGACACTCGTGATTTCGCCCCGTCTCTGTTTTATCTGCGTCGAGGTACTCGATGTCCGTCCTCGGCTGTCAGCAGGCAGGGTCTGGAAACAAACTGCTGACAAGAGAAAAGTCGCAAAGCAAGACCACAAGTTGTGTCTTTGCACAGATAGAAAAGTACAACTTCAGCACAATTGATAATAACCATAGCAACGGCCTTTAAGCATAAGAGTTGTGTGATAACTTATATGTAATTATTCTAACTACCACCGTGTGTCCCCCGCAGGAAAGTCAACTCCTTCTTGAACAAGATGAACCCCACCGAGGCGGAGATGGCCGCCTACATCAGCACCATGTGCGACAGACTGTGGCCGCAGAACCCGCCGCCGGCTGCTCCGCCCCCCCGCTCGCCGGAGGAGAAGAAGGAGACGAGGGAGCGAGCGCACCACCTCATCAGCGCTCGCTGTAGGCCACTTCCTGCCACGACAACACCCGCGTCTGCTGACCAAGTCCTCTCTCTCTCTCTCTCTCTCTCTCCCCGCAGACTCCCACTACCTGGTCCTCAAGAAGAACGACATGGAGGTCGTCTTCAACCTCTTCCAGGACGCCCAGAAAAACAAAGCGCTGGTTTATGTAAGTTGTCCTGAAGACTCATTGGTATACCGGTACTAATTAATCATATTCCGTACTATACCGCCTCTAAAAAGTACCGGTCCGTCATTTTTTTTTTAACAGGCGTGATGTCATGACATTGCTGGTTATACAAGCAGAGGAGCATGTTCGGCAGCGCACACACAGAGAGTACTTACAAGCAGATACAGTGTGTAGACATAAAAGGGAGAATGGACGCATTTTGGTGTAAAGATAAAGGTGAAGTTATAACACTGAAACACCCTCAGGAAGAGGTGCTTTAAGACATGGCTAGCTAGCTAGCGGGTAACGTCCATCCACAGTGTTTTAGCTACTTCTAAATCACTAATCCTGGCCTCCATGGTGACGAATAATGTGAGTTTCTTACAAGTAGCATTAATACTGGAGGACGAGGAATAGCTAAACATGCTTCACTGCACACCGTAGGAGGATACAATAGCTCACAGGCGTCACAATGTAAACAAACGCCATGGGTGGATCTATACCTGACATCCACTGTAATGATACCAAGTACAGGAGCGTATCTGGTCGATACTATTATGACTACATCGATATTTTTTAGCATCACAAATTTTTATTTATTTATTCATATTATGTTTATAAAGTCAGTAAATATGTCTCTGGACACATGAGGACTTTGAATATGACCAATGTATGATCCTTGGTATCGGGTCGATACCTAAATGTGTGGTATCATCCAAAACTAATGTAAAGTATCAAAGAAGAGAAGAATAAGTGATTATTACATTTTAACAGAAGTGTAGATAGAACATGTTAAAACAGAAAGTAAGCAGATATTAACAGTAAATGAAGAAGTAGATTAATAATCAATTTTTACAGTTTGTCCCTCATAATGTGTACAAAATAATAGGTAGATAAATGACACAATATGTTACTGCATACGTCAGCAGACTAATTAGAAGTCTTTGTTTGTTTACTTACTACTAAAAGACAAGTTGTCTAATATTTTCACTATTTTATTTAAGGACTAAATTGCAAGATTTTTTTATTCCAATAAAGCCAATAATGCCATTTTTTGTGGTCCCCTTTATTTAGGAAAGTATCGAAATACATTTTGATACCGCTACCAAAATATTGGTATCAGGACAACCCTACACTGAATACATAAGTGTTTTATTATCGCAAGATGACGAGAAATGAATTCCACAAAGTAGGAATTTTTTTAATTAAATATAAAATATTTTAGCTGTAGCCTAAAAACCTTTTCTTGTCTTGTCCAGTCACTCAGACAAATCATATAGTTGATGTAGATGATCTATATCTACTGTACACATTGACTTTACTAAAGAGAAGTGTGAGATACTTCTCTTGTTGCCTTATTTGTATTTGACTTTATTACATGGATTTATATTATTATTTGACTTTATTACATGGATTTATATTATTATTTGACTTTATTACATGATTTATATTATTATTTGACTTTATTACATGGATTTATATTATTATTTGACTTTATTACATGGATTTATTTTATTTGACTTTATTAGATGGATTTATATTATTATTTGACTTTATTACTTGTACATGGATTTATATTATTATTTGACTTTATCACATGGATTTATATTATTATTTGACTTTATTACATGGATTTATATTATTATTTGACATTATTACATGGATTTATATTATTATTTGACTTTATTACATGGATTTATATTATTATTTGACTTTATTACATGATTTATATTATTATTTGACTTTATTACATGGATTTATATTTATTTGACTTTATTACCGGTACATGGATTTATATTATTATTTGACTTTATTACATGGATTTATTTTATTTGACTTTATTAGATGGATTTATATTATTATTTGACTTTATTACTTGTACATGGATTTATATTATTATTTGACTTTATCACATGGATTTATATTATTATTTGACTTTATTACATGGATTTATATTATTATTTGACTTTATTACATGGATTTATATTATTATTTGACTTTATTACATGGATTTATATTATTATTTGACTTTATTACATGGATTTATATTATTATTTGACTGTATTACATGGATTTATATTATTTGACTTTATTACATGATTTATATTATTATTTGACTTTATTACATGGATTTATATTTATTTGACTTTATTACCGGTACATGGATTTATATTATTATTTGACTTTATTACATGGATTTATTTTATTTGACTTTATTAGATGGATTTATATTATTATTTGACTTTATTACTTGTACATGGATTTATATTATTATTTGACTTTATCACATGGATTTATATTATTATTTGACTTTATTACATGGATTTATATTATTATTTGACTTTATTACATGGATTTATATTATTATTTGACTTTATTACATGGATTTATATTATTATTTGACTTTATTACATGGATTTATATTATTATTTGACTGTATTACATGGATTTATATTATTTGACTTTATTACATGGATTTATATTATTTGTCCTGGAGCAGGAGGGGATGGAAAGAGGGAAATTGCGGGGATTATGATGATGATGACGACAACAAACACATCAATAACAACAAAAGAACAGCATCAGCAAATATGATAGTGAAAGTGAAAGCAGAGAAGCATTTAGTGAAGTAAAGATTAATAATGACAATGAACATTATTACACTACAAGTGGATCAATACCAATAGCAATAACACTATTGATCATGAATAATAATGATAGATACTTCTATTATCAACAATACAATTGTTTACTAAATCTTAAATACAATGTTTAACATCGAGAGCCCTTTAAACACTCAAAACATTTTAGTCACCTTAACGCTCTTTAAATCCAAAATAAACCTCTTTGAGGCGGAGCCAATCAGTGACCACGATACTGAACTGTGCTCTGATTGGTTTACGCTCCTAGTGCCTCGTTTTACTGTAATACTGATATTTTCAGTTTGTTCATTTAGCCTTATTTATGTTCTAAAATGACTACTTTAAGGTAAAAAAAATACAAAAGTTATCCTGAATTAATCTATGCGGCCTGCTCTGAGCAGTTTGATGTCCTAGTGCAGTGTTTCTTCATAACAGCGCCCCCTGGTGGGCCGCCAAGCAAATGTTTCTCCGCTGTGGTCTCGATCGGAGGACACGCTCGGTCCTGAGCTTGCAGTAGGGAAGCTCCGTCACGTTCTGTGATATTTAAATGTTTGATTGATGTTTGGTGTAGCTTACCATGGAATGAAAGGGAAGAAAAATATAAACATGAACAAGGGGTAGAAAAAAAAAAAAACTTTTCCACATTTTCTATCACTTTTACTTTTCTGTCATTGCAATAATTGCCACACGGGGGCGCCACTGACTCCCATCTCGTACTTTCTGTTTTTAAACAACGGCACTTACTGTAAATTATATCTAAAACTCGACTTTTAAATGATCAGTATTGTCAATTAATGTGTTAATGTGTATAAAGTAGTAAAAAAAAAAGATTGATTTATTGGCCATTTAAGGCACATTGTTCAGGTTTTCTGTACGGTTTCAAAATAAATACTGTATTTTTGTTTGTAATCTTTTATGAGCTCTTGTTGTTGTAATACACTTTTTCACCACTTGTGGCAGTAATCGACGTCCCACTGGGTGGTGAGTTTTTCCTTGCCCTTATGTGGGCTCTGAACCGAGGATGTCATTGTGGCTTGTGCAGCCCTTTGAGACACTTGTTATTTAGGGCTATATATATAAACATTGATTGATTGATTGATTGATTGATTGATAATGACTATCTCAAACAAACCAAAGAAGTCTGGAGCTAAAATCATAGAAGTTTCTTCAGCGCAAAAATGATGACTAAAGCAGGGAAGCTGTTTTTTCATTTTGACAGTTTATTTAAACAACATTATTATTTATTATCATTCAATTAAAATGCATTTATTTTAGCACTGATTTTTAAAAATCTTTTGCAGTATATTTGATTAGTATTTATTTGTAATCAGTCTGGCCTAAGCCTGGATAATAATCCTTGTGATTGCTTTCTTATCATTTACTAACTAAATACTGTACGTCAGATATAAATATTGAGCACGTTTAAAGTCAAGAGTAAGGTGACTAATTCAGTGTTGATATTTAAGTGGGCCCCTGGCCTTTCTGTAGTGGAAAAATTGGGCCCCGGTGTCAAAAAGGTGAAGAACCCTGCCCTACTAGCCAATACTATATTTTAGTCTGTTGATTTAGTCTTTTTTTATGCTTGAAAAAGCTAAATGTAAGATAAAAAATGGTGGAATATGCTTTAAAAAAAATAAATAAATAAATCATCCCCCCAAAAAGTGATGTGTTGGAGCGCGATGTGGCAAGGGAGGAATGTAAATGAAATTTTTTTTGTTGAAAATGAATTTATGCACGAGCGAAGCCTGCAAAAAACTAAAGTGTGTGTTTATCAAAATGATATTTCAATGACCTCAAAGTGCAAATTGTAGTTTTTTGTTTTTTTCCCCCTTTTCAGATGCTTCTGTCCTTCCTCTCGCGGCAATTCTTCCCCCAGGACCATTCCCTCAATGTGAGCAGCGCCGTCCTGCAGAACGTCACCAACCTCATGGCTTGACCTGTGAATGTTCTTTTACTTCTTTTAAAGACTCTACTTGTATTTATTCAACACCTTAAATATGTCAACAGTGAAACCCGCGCCAGTCATCACGTGATCACCTCAAGTAAACGATGTCATGTGACTTTCTCTGCAGGATTCATGTTGTCACTCGAGCCAGATTTCTGTTATTTCACTTTTGTTTGAATGATGTCACTTTGAGCACGTCAGTGTCCTGATTGACAGCACTTATTGATCTCCTGATCACTAATCACTTCAAACATGGAAACTTTAAAATTGTCAACTGTGAAATATGAATATTTTCTATGTAGTTTTAATAAAAGATATTGACACTTTCACTTGGCTTTGATGTGAGTTGATGCTGGAGTGTCGGATGATTGACAACAACAACCTGCTGATGCCTGCACTCGTCCACCTGCAGGGTCGACAAGGACGACATGCACTTGACAACAAACTGGGTTGGTCTTCTTCAAAATATGTCAATCAAAGAGTTGTAATACTTTCATATTCCACGTATTGCTCATTAAACATGTTTGACATGAGGACATTTTATTTTTATTTGTTTCTAGCACCACCTATAGACTTTTATATTACCTTTTTAATTCTTAGCACCTCAGACCGTCCCACTTATACATCTGATGCAACTTTGACTGTCAATACTGTCCCACTTATACATGTGATGCAACTTTGACTGTCAATACTGTCCCACGTACACATCTGATGCAACTTTGACCGTCAATACTGTCCCACTTACACATCTTATGCAACTTTGACTGTCAAAACTGTCCCAATTACACTTTTGATGCAACTTTGAATGTCAATACTGTCCCACTTACACATCTGATGAAACGTTGACTGTCAATACCGTCCCACTTACACATATGTGAGAGATGACATCAGATGTGTAGGTGGGACAGTATTTACGGTCAAAATTGCATCATATGTGAGATGACGGATGTGCAAGTGGGACATTATTGACAGTCAAAGTTGCATCATATGTGAGATGACAGATGTGTAAGTGGGACAGTATTGACAGTCGAAGTTGCATCATATGTGAGAGATGACGGATGTGTAAGTGGGACATTATTGACAGTCAAAGTTGTATCATATGTGAGATGACAGATGTGTACGTGGGACAGTATTGACAGTCAAAGTTGCATGATATGTGAGATGACAGATGTGTAAGTGGGACAGTATTGACAGTCAAAGTTGCATCAGGTGTGATAGATGACATCAGATGCATAAAAGGGACAGTATCGACAGTCAAAGTTGCATCATATGTGAGAGATGACGGATGTGTAAGTAGGACAGTATTGACAGTCAAAGTTGCATCATATGTGAGATGACTGATGTGTAAGTGGGACAGTATTGACAGTCAAAATTGCATCAGGTGTGAGAGGACATCAGATCTGTAAGTGGGACAGTATTGACAGTCAAGGTTGATGTGAGAGATGACAGATGTGTCAGTAGGACAGTATTGACAGTTAAAATTTCATCACGTGTCGGGACAGTATTGACAGTCAAAGTTGTATCAGATGTGAGAGATGACATATGTGTAAGTAGGACAGTATTGACAGTCAAAGTTGCATCACATGTGTAAGTGGGACAGTATTGACAGTTAAAATTTCATCAGATGTGAGGGATGACAGATGTGTAAGTGGGGCAGTATTGACAGTCAATGTTGTATCAGATGTGAGAGATAACATATGTGTAAGTGGGACAGTATTGACAGTCAAAGTTGCATCAGATGTGTAAGTGGGACAGTATTGACAGTCAAAGTTGCATCATATGTGAGATATGACATCAGATGTGTAAGTTGGACAGTATTGACAGTCAAAGTTGCATCAGGTGTGAGAGATGACATCAGATGCGTAAATGGGACAGTATTGACAGTCAAAGTTGCATCTTATGTGAGAGATGACGGATGTGTAAGCGGGACAGTACTTACAGTGAAAGTTGCATCAGGTGTGAGAGATGACATCACATGTGTAAGTGGGACAGTATTGACTGTCAAAGTTGCATCAGGTGTGAGAGATGACATCAGATGTGTAAGTGGGACGGTATTGACGATTAAAGTTGCATCAGATGTGAGATAATATCAGGTGTGTAAATAGGACAGTATTGACAGTCAACGTTGCATCACGTGTAAATGGGACGGTATTGACAGTCAAAGTTGCATCAGATGTGAGCGATGACATCAGAAGTGTAAGTGTGACAGTTTTAACAGTCAGTTGCATCAGATGTGTAAGTGGGACAGTATTGACAGCTAAAGTTGCATCAGATGTGAGAGATGACATCAGATGTGTAAGTGTGACAGTATTGACAGTCAAAGTTCCCTCAGATGTGTAAGTGTGACAGTATTGACGGTCAAAGTTTCCTCAGATGTGTAAGTGGGACAGCATTGACACTCAAAGTTGCATCAGATGTGTAAGTGGGACAGTATTGACAGTCAAAGTTGCATCAGATGTGTAAGTGGGACAGTATTGACAGTCAGAGTTGCATCAGATGTGTAAGTGGGACAGTATTGACAGTCAAAGTTGCATCAGATGTGCAAGTGGGACAGTATTGACAGTCAGAGTTGCATCAGATGTGTAAGTGGGACAGTACTGACAGTCAAAGTTGCACCAGATGTGTAAGTGGGACAGTATTGACAGTCAAAGTTGCATCAGATGTGTAAGTGGGACAGTATTGACAGTCAAAGTTGCATCAGATGTGTAAGTGGGACAGTATTGACAGTCAAAGTTGCATCAGATGTGTAAGTGGGACAGTATTGACAGTCAAAGTTGCATCAAATGTGTAAGTGGGACAGTACTGACAGTCAAAGTTGCACCAGATGTGTAAGTGGGACAGTACTGACAGTCAAAGTTGCATCAGATGTGTAAGTGGGACAGTACTGACAGTCAAAGTTGCATCAGATGTGTAAGTGGGACAGTATTGACAGTCAAAGTTGCATCAGATGTGTAAGTGGGACAGTATTGACGGTCAAAGTTGCATCAGATGTTTAAGTGGGACAGTATTGACAGTCAAAGTTGCATCAGATGTGTAAGTGGGACAGTATTGACAGTCAAAGTTGCATCAGATGTGTAAGTGGGTCAGTATTGACGGTCAAAGTTTCATCAGATGTGTAGGTGGGACAGTATTGACAGTCAAAGTTGCATCAGAAGTGTAAGTGGGACAGTATTGACATTCAAAGTTGCATCAGATGTGTAAGTGGGACAGTATTGACAGTCAAAGTTGCATCAGATGTGTAAGTGGGATAATACTGACAGTCAAAGTTGCATCAGATGTGTAAGTGGGACAGTACTGACAGTCAAAGTTGCATCAGATGTGTAAGTGGGACAGTATTGACGGTCAAAGTTGCATCAGATGTGTAAGTGGGACAGTATTGACGGTCAAAGTTGCATCAGATGTGTAAGTGGGACAGTATTGACAGTCAAAGTTGCATCAGATGTGTAAGTGGGACGTATTGACAGTCAAAGTTGCATCAGATGTGTAAGTGGGACAGTATTGACAGTCAAAGTTGCATCAGATGTGTAAGTGGGACACTAGTGACGGTCAAAGTTGCATCAGATGTGTAAGTGGGACAGTATTGACAGTCAAAGTTGCATCAGATGTGCAAGTGGGACAGTATTGACAGTCAGAGTTGCATCAGATGTGTAAGTGGGACAGTACTGACAGTCAAAGTTGCACCAGATGTGTAAGTGGGACAGTATTGACAGTCAAAGTTGCATCAGATGTGTAAGTGGGACAGTATTGACAGTCAAAGTTGCATCAGATGTGTAAGTGGGACAGTATTGACAGTCAAAGTTGCATCAGATGTGTAAGTGGGACAGTATTGACAGTCAAAGTTGCATCAAATGTGTAAGTGGGACAGTACTGACAGTCAAAGTTGCACCAGATGTGTAAGTGGGACAGTACTGACAGTCAAAGTTGCATCAGATGTGTAAGTGGGACAGTACTGACAGTCAAAGTTGCATCAGATGTGTAAGTGGGACAGTATTGACAGTCAAAGTTGCATCAGATGTGTAAGTGGGACAGTATTGACGGTCAAAGTTGCATCAGATGTTTAAGTGGGACAGTATTGACAGTCAAAGTTGCATCAGATGTGTAAGTGGGACAGTATTGACAGTCAAAGTTGCATCAGATGTGTAAGTGGGTCAGTATTGACGGTCAAAGTTTCATCAGATGTGTAGGTGGGACAGTATTGACAGTCAAAGTTGCATCAGAAGTGTAAGTGGGACAGTATTGACATTCAAAGTTGCATCAGATGTGTAAGTGGGACAGTATTGACAGTCAAAGTTGCATCAGATGTGTAAGTGGGATAATACTGACAGTCAAAGTTGCATCAGATGTGTAAGTGGGACAGTATTGACAGTCAAAGTTGCATCAGATGTGTAAGTGGGACAGTACTGACAGTCAAAGTTGCATCAGATGTGTACGTGGGACACTATTGACAGTCAAAGTTGCATCAGATGTGTAAGTGGGACACTATTGACAGTCAAAGTTGCATCAGATGTGTAAGTGGGACAGTATTGACAGTCAAAATTGCATCAGATGTGTAAGTGGGACACTAGTGACGGTCAAAGTTGCATCAGATGTGTAAGTGGGACAGTATTGACAGTCAAAGTTGCATCAGATGTGTAAGTGGGACAGTACTGACAGTCAAAGTTGCATCAGATGTGTAAGTGGGACAGTACTGACAGTCAAAGTTGCATCAGATGTGTAAGTGGGACAGTATTGACAGTCAAAGTTGCATCAGATGTGTAAGTGGGACAGTACTGACAGTCAAAGTTGCATCAGATGTGTAAGTGGGACAGTACTGACAGTCAAAGTTGCATCAGATGTGTAAGTGGGACAGTACTGACAGTCAAAGTTGCATCAGATGTGTAAGTGGGACAGTATTGACGGTCAAAGTTGCATCAGATGTGTAAGTGGGACAGTATTGACGGTCAAAGTTGCATCAGATGTTTAAGTGGGACAGTATTGACAGTCAAAGTTGCATCAGATGTGTAAGTGGGACAGTATTGACCATCAAAGTTGCATCCGATGTGTAAGTGGGTCAGTATTGACGGTCAAAGTTTCATCAGATGTGTAGGTGGGACAGTATTGACGGTCAAAGTTGCATCAGAAGTGTAAGTGGGACAGTATTGACATTCAAAGTTGCATCAGATGTGTAAGTGGGACAGTATTGACAGTCAAAGTTGCATCAGATGTGTAAGTGGGATAATACTGACAGTCAAAGTTGCATCAGATGTGTAAGTGGGACAGTACTGACAGTCAAAGTTGCATCAGATGTGTAAGTGGGACAGTATTGACGGTCAAAGTTGCATCAGATGTGTAAGTGGGACAGTATTGACGGTCAAAGTTGCATCAGATGTGTAAGTGGGACAGTATTGACAGTCAAAGTTGCATCAGATGTGTAAGTGGGACGTATTGACAGTCAAAGTTGCATCAGATGTGTAAGTGGGACAGTATTGACAGTCAAAATTGCATCAGATGTGTAAGTGGGACACTAGTGACGGTCAAAGTTGCATCAGATGTGTAAGTGGGACAGTATTGACAGTCAAAGTTGCATCAGATGTGTAAGTGGGACAGTACTGACAGTCAAAGTTGCATCAGATGTGTAAGTGGGACACTATTGACAGTCAAAGTTGCATCAGATGTGTAAGTGGGACAGTATTGACAGTCAAAGTTGCATCAGATGTGTAAGTGGGACAGTATTGACAGTCAAAATTGCATCAGATGTGTAAGTGGGACACTAGTGACGGTCAAAGTTGCATCAGATGTGTAAGTGGGACAGTACTGACAGTCAAAGTTGCATCAGATGTGTAAGTGGGACAGTATTGACAGTCAAAATTGCATCAGATGTGTAAGTGGGACACTAGTGACGGTCAAAGTTGCATCAGATGTGTAAGTGGGACAGTATTGACAGTCAAAGTTGCATCAGATGTGTAAGTGGGACAGTACTGACAGTCAAAGTTGCATCAGATGTGTAAGTGGGACACTATTGACAGTCAAAGTTGCATCAGATGTGTAAGTGGGACACTATTGACAGTCAAAGTTGCATCAGATGTGTAAGTGGGACAGTATTGACAGTCAAAGTTGCATCAGATGTGTAAGTGGGACACTATTGACAGTCAAAGTTGCATCAGATGTGTAAGTGGGACAGTATTGACAGTCAAAGTTGCATCAGATGTGTAAGTGGGACGTATTGACAGTCAAAGTTGCATCAGATGTGTAAGTGGGACGTATTGACAGTCAAAGTTGCATCAGATGTGTAAGTGGGACAGTATTGACAGTCAAAATTGCATCAGATGTGTAAGTGGGACACTAGTGACGGTCAAAGTTGCATCAGATGTGTAAGTGGGACAGTATTGACAGTCAAAATTGCATCAGATGTGTAAGTGGGACACTAGTGACGGTCAAAGTTGCATCAGATGTGTAAGTGGGACAGTATTGACAGTCAAAGTTGCATCAGATGTGTAAGTGGGACAGTACTGACAGTCAAAGTTGCATCAGATGTGTAAGTGGGACACTATTGACAGTCAAAGTTGCATCAGATGTGTAAGTGGGACACTATTGACAGTCAAAGTTGCATCAGATGTGTAAGTGGGACAGTACTGACAGTCAAAGTTGCATGTAAGTGGGACAGTCAGAGTTGCTAAAATTAAAGGTTCAGAAGGTTCCATAGAAACTGGCCTCATGTCACAATCATGGTTAATGAGGAATACATGGAATATAAATATATAATATAATATAATGTATATAAATATATATTCAAACTTTTCATGTTAAAGATTCTGAAGAAAAACAACAAATGTGGGGTCATGTTGTCACACTTCTTGTACGATGATAGTTTGCAGGTCATTTGAGACGTTTCCTGCATAAACATAAGTCATCTAGGCCACTACTCAGTGGCCTAGTGGTTAGAGTGAGATCGGTAGGTTGTGAGTTCAAACCCCGGCCGAGTCATACCAAAGACTATAAAAATGGGACCCATTACCTCCCTGCTTGGCACTCAGCATCAAGGGTTGGAATTGGGGGTTAAATCACCAAAAATGATTCCCGGGCGCGGCACTGCTGCTGCCCACTGCTCCCCTCACCTCCCAGGGGGTGATCAAGGGGATGGGTCAAATGCAGAGGACAAATTTCACCACACCTAGTGTGTGTGTGACAATCATTGGTACTTTAACTTTAACTTTAAAATAAGAGGATCCAAAAAAAGATCACAAATTAATTCCCGTAAAACTGTGGATCTTTTTATCTGTAGACTAGATTTGATAATACAAGAGGAAACACTTTGAACCACAAATGACTTATACTGGGAAGAATTGTGGAGCCCTTTTTGACATCTCCCGAGGGACATTTTTGAGCATTTTTTATACCCACAGGAAGGCAAAAGATGGTAAGAAAAAGTCCATAAAGCAAAACAAAACAAGCATTCATAATAAATGAACCAAGCATGAGCTCTTCTCAGTTTGTCCCACATTCCTCTCAGGACACAACCTGCAGCAAAAACTGTTTGAAGACGTAGTCTGGAGTCTGGGAACTGCCAGAACTCCCCAAACCGGTGCAGATTTTTTAATAATGGAACTATACCAGAATTAATTGCAGGATTATTCAGGCCCGGGTCACTGCAACAGGATTATTAAAAAGCCCGCCATTATTCATGTTTTATTAGTTTTTTTTTTGGCCTCCAAGCAGCAGCAGAATAGCACAATGCTGCTCCTTGCATAATCATGTTTGCATCTTGAGGCCTTGATTTGTTGACATGCGCAGCTGATTAACATATTCACATGCAGGTGGTGACAATGTATGCCTGGAAACCAGTGTGGGTTTAGTTTGGTCCTTTCAATCATTATCCACATGAGGAAATCTACTTCTGGCATAAATTAGATCCTGCAGGCAATAAAGAAGGATAGAAGGCACGCTCAAGTAAAATATTATGATAAATCTCTGGAGAAAGGTCACCATATGGGGGATTTCTTAATGAAAATACGCCTACTCCCTCATAAGAGTGACCGTAAGGATTTTTAAAAACCGGCCTAGTGGTTAGAGCAGGGGTCACCAACCTTTTTGAAACCAAGAGATACTTCTTGGGTACTGATTCATGCAAAGGGCTACACACACTTAAATAAAATGCCAGAAATAGCCAATTTGCTCAATTTACCTTTAACTATGTTATTATTAATAATGAATTATATTTATCTTTGTGGAAACACCGATCATCTTAATGATTTCTCACAATAAATATACATCATGGGGGTCAAACTCTGGCCCGCGGGCCAAATGTGGCCCGCCGTGTAATTTAATTTGGCCCTTGAGGCAATATCAAATTAACATTAAAGCTGGCCCGCCGGTATTATACAGTGGCACCGCATTCACCGCTAATACTCATACTTGCCAACCCTCCCGATTTTCAGTTACCCTCCCGAAAATCTCCCGGGACAACCATTCTCCCGAATTTCTCCCGATTTCCACCCGTACAACAATATTGGGGGCTTGCCTTAAAGCCATACGAGTCACACTGAGGGTGGCCGCATAAACAACTTTAACAATGTTACAAATATTCGCCACACTGTGAAACCACGCCAAACAAGAATGACAAACACATTTCGGGAGAACATCCGCACCGTAACCCAACATAAACACAACAGAACAAATACCCAGAATCCCTGGCAGCACTGACTCTTCAGTGTAGCAAACTGAGCAATAATTAACGTTTTATTCATGCACTTTCTCTTGCTACTTCAAGGCTTGAATGTTTGATTCATTCATTATTGTTATTTTATTTTCAAATGTATTATTAGCCTGTGGAAAAAGTTTATTTTATTCACCTCAGAAGGCTGCAAATAAGAGGCATTCAATTTTTATTTAAATTTTATTTGATATGCAATTGTTATTTTTTAATTATTATTATTTGAAACTCGATTTTGCACCCCCCGCCACCCCAAAAGAGACAAGCGGTAGAAAATAGATGGATGGATGGATTTTGCATGTCACTATAAAGTTACCGTATTTTAGGACTATAAGTCGCAGTTTTTTTCATAGTTTGGCCGGGGGGGGGTGCGACTTAATTGAACAGTTTAAAAGAGGAGAAAACAGGAAAAAAATGAAAATTAAATTTTGAAACATAGTTTATCTTCAATTTTGACTCTTTAAAATTCAAAATTCAACCGAAAAAAAGAAGAGAAAAACTAGCTAATTCGAATCTTTTTGAAAAAATTAAAAAAAGAATTTATGGAACATCACTAGTAATTTTTCCTGATTAAGATTAATTTTAGAATGTTGATGACATGTTTTAAATAGGTTAAAATCCAATCTGCACTTTGTTAGAATATATAACAAATTGGAGCAAGCTATATTTCTAATAAAGACAAATCATTATTTTTTCTAGATTTTCCAAAACAAAAATTTTAAAAGACTTTGAAATAAGATTTAAATTTGATTCTACAGATTTTCTAGATTTGCCAGAATATTTTTTTTTAATTTTAATCATGATAAGTTTGAAGAAATATTTCACAAATATTCTTCGTCGAAACAACAAAAGCTAGAATGAAGAATTAAATTAAAATGTATTTATTATTCTTTACAACAACAACAACAAAAATTTACTTGAACATTGATTTAAATTGTCAGGAAAGAAGAGGAAGGAATTTAAAAGGTAAAAAGGTATATGTGTTTAAAAATCCTAAAATAATTTTTAAGCTTATATTTGTTCTCTAAAATTGTCTTTCTGAAAGTTATAAGGAGCAAAGTAAAAAAATAAATGAATTTATTTAAACAAGTCTTTAAAATATTTTCTTGGATTTTCTAATTCTATTTGAGTTTTGTCTCTCTTAGAATTAAGAATGTCGAGCAAAGCGAGACCAGCTTGTTAGTAAATAAATACAATTTAAAAAATAGAGGCAGCTCACTGGTAAGTGCTGCTATTTGAGCTATTTTTAGAACAGGCCAGCGGGCGACTCATCTGGTCCTTACGGGCGACCTGGTGCCCGCGGGCACCGCGTTGGTGACCCCTGGGTTAGAGTGTCCGCCCTGAGATCGGTAGGTCGTGAGTTCAAACCCCGGCCGAGTCATAACAAAGACTATAAAAATGGGACCCATTACCTCCCTGCTTGGCACTCAGCATCAAGGGTTGGAATTCGGGGTTAAATCACCAAAAAATTCCCAGGCGCGGCCACCGCAGCTGCTCACTGCTCCCCTCACCTCCCAGGGGGTGAGGATGATGGGTCTCACCACACCTAGTGTGTGTGTGACAATCATTGCTACTTTAACTTTACTTTAAGTGAAATGCTGACAGAATGTAGTATGAATGTAAGAATAGTTTGAATGTTGGAATAGTTTGAATTTCCAGGAAAACTGGAATTTGGTTTGGAACTTGGGAAAGTGTTAGTTTGAATGTCCAGGATGAGTGGCATGTGTTGATGTTGGAATGGTTTGAATAGGTTGAAAAATGTGGGAATTGTGCAACTTGGAAAAATGTCCCATTCATTTCAATGGGAACTTCCTGAAAATTTGGGAATTTTGGGAAAAACGGGATTTTTTGGAAAATGATTAGGAGCATGAATGTCCTGAATGAGCTGAATTGGTTGGTGTTGGAATTGTTTAAATCGGTCAAGAAATGTTGAAGTAGTTAACAATTTTTAATTGAGAAATGGTATTATGGAATTCCTGGAATTTTGGGAAAAGTAGGAATTTTTGTAGTTCTTAAACTAACTTATTTTTTTGTCCTGAGTAAGAAAAATGTTTTGACGGTGGAACAGTTGAAATGGGATGAAAAAAGGAAAAGGAGTAGTTAAACAAAAAATGTTGGAAATAGGGTTAGAAAAAAAACAGGTATTCCAGGAAATGTGTTGAACGTGGAAAAATGGTAGTTTGAATGTCCAGGATGAGTGGAATGTGTCGATGTTGGAATGGTTTGAATAGGTTGAAAAATGTGGGAATTGTGCAACTTGGAAAAATGTCCTATTCATTGCAATGGGAACTTCCTGGAAATTTGGCAATTTTGGTAAAAGCGGGATTTTTTTAACATGATTAATAGCATGAATGTCCTGAATGAGCTGAATTGGTTGGTGTTGGAATTGTTTAAATCGGTCAAGAAATGTTGAAGTAGTTAACCAATTAAATTTGAGAAATGGTATTATGGAATTCCTGGAATTTCGGGTAAACTGGGAATTTTTGTAGTTCCTAAACTAACTTGATTTTTTGTCCCGAGTAAGAAAAATGTTTTGACGGTGGAACAGTTGAAATGGGATGAAAAAAGGAAAAGGAGTAGTCAAATGAAATAGGGTGAGAGAGAAAAAACAGGACTTCCTGGAAATTTGTTGAACGTATAAAAATGGTAGTTTGAATGTTCAGGATGAGTGGAATGTGTTGATGTTGGAATTGTTTGAATAGGTTGAAAAATGTGGGAATTGTGCAACTTGGAAAAATGTCCTATTCATTTCAACGGGAACTTCCTGGAAATTTAGAAATTTGGAGAAAAGCAGGATTAAAAAAAAAGATTAATAGCATGAATGTCCTGAATGAGCAAAATTGGTTGGTGTTGGAATTGTTTAAATCGGTCAAGAAATGTTGAAGTAGTTAACAATTTTTCAATTGAAAAATTGTATTATGGAATTCCTGGAATTTCGGGAAAACTGGGAATTTTTCTAGTTTCTAAAACAACTTGGTGTTTTGTCCTGACTAAGAAAAATGTTTTGACGGTGGAACAGTTGAAATGGGATGAAAAAAGGAAAAGGAGTAGTCAAATGAAATAGGGTGAGAGAAAAAAACAGGACTTCCTGGAAATTTGTTGAATGTATAAAAATGGTAGTTTGAATGTCTAGGCTGAGTTGAATGTGTTGAAGGTGGAATGGTTTGAATAGGTTGAAAAAGGTGGAAATGGTGGAAGTTTGAAAAATGGACAATTCATTTATATATATATATATATATATATATACACAAACCCCGTTTCCATATGAGTTGGGAAATTGTGTTAGAATTAAATATAAACAGAATACAATGATTTGCAAATCCTTTTCAACCCATATTCAATTGAATGCACTACAAAGACAACATATTTGATGTTCAAACTCAAAAACTTTATTTTTTTTTGCAAATAATAATTAACTTAGAATTTCATGGCTGAAACACGTGCCAAAGTAGTTGGGAAAGGGCATGTTCACCACTGTGTTACATGGCCTTTCCTTTTAACAACACTCAGTGAACGTTTGGGAACTGAGGAGACACATTTTTGAAGCTTCTCAGGTGGAATTCTTTCCCATTCTTGCTTGATGCACAGTTTAAGTTGTTCAACAGTCCGGGGGTCTCCGTTGTGGTATTTTAGGCTTCATAATGCGCCACACATTTTCAATGGGAGACAGGTCTGGACTACAGGCAGGCCAGTCTAGTACCCGCACTCTTTTACTATGAAGCCACGTTGATGTAACACGTGGCTTGGCATCGTCTTGCTGAAATAAGCAGGGGCGTCCATGGTAACGTTGCTTGGATGGCAACATATGTTGCTCCAAAACCTGTATGTACCTTTCAGCATTAATGGTGCCTTCACAGATGTGTAAGTTACCCATGTCTTGGGCACTAATACACCCCCATACCATCACACATGCTGGCTTTTACACTTTGCGCCTATAACAATCCGGATGGTTCTTTTCCTCTTTGGTCCGGAGGACACGACGTCCACAGTTTCCAAAAACAATTTGAAATGTGAACTCATCAGACCATTTTTCCACTTTGTATCAGTCCATCTTAGATGAGCTCAGGCCCGGTGACGCCGACGGCGTTTCTGGGTGTTGTTGATAAACGGTTTTCGCCTTGCATAGGAGAGTTTTAACTTGCACTTACAGATGTAGCGACCAACTGTAGTTACTGACGGTGCGTTTCTGAAGTGTTCCTGAGCCCATGTGGTGATATCCTTTACACACTGATGTCGCTTGTTGATGCAGTACAGCCGGAGGGATGGAAGGTCACGGGCTTAGCTGCTTACGTGCAGTGATTTCTCCAGATTCTCTGAACCCTTTGATGATATTACGGACCGAAGATGGTGAAATCCCTAAATTCCTTGCAATAGCTGATTTAGAAAGGTTTTTCTTAAACTGTTCAACAATTTGCTCACGCATTTGTTGAAAAAGTGGTGACCCTCGCACCATCCTTGTTTGTGAATGACTGAGCATTTCATGGAATCTACTTTTATACCCAATCATGGCACCCACCTGTTCCCAATTTGCCTGTTCACCTGTGGGATGTTCCAAATAAGTGTTTGATGAGCATTCCTCAACTTTATCAGTTTTTATTGCCACCTTTCCCAACTTCTTTGTCACGTGTTGCTGGCATCAAATTCTAAAGTTAATGATTATTTGCAAAAAAAAAAAAAAAGGTTTATCAGTTTGAACATCAAATATGTTGTTTTAGTAGCATATTCAACTGAATATGGGTTGAAAATGATTTGCTCTTTTGGCTCATAGGACTCCTGAGGCAGCAGACAGGTACCGACAGGCCAAGCGGTGTGCGGCTTCAGCGGTCGCGGAGGCAAAAACTCAGACATGGGAGGAGTTCGGGGAAGCCATGGAAAACGACTTCCGGACGGCTTCGAAGCGATTCTGGACCACCATCCGCCGCCTCAGGAAGGGGAAGCAGTGCAATGTCAACACCGTGTATGGTGGGGATGGTGTTCTGCTGACCTCGACTGCGGATGTTGTGGATCGGTGGAGGGAATACTTCGAAGACCTCCTCAATCCTACCAGCACGTCTTCCTATGAGGAAGCAGTGCCTGGGCAGTCTGTGGTGGGCTCTTCTATTTCTGGGGCTGAGGTTGCTGAGGTAGTTAAAAAGCTCCTCGGTGGCAAGGCCCCGGGGGTGGATGAGATCTGCCCGGAGTTCCTTAAGGCTCTGGATGTTGTGGGGCTGTCTTGGTTGACAAGACTCTGCAACATCGCGTGGACATCGGGGGCGGTACATCTGGATTGGCAGACCGGGGTGGTGGTTCCTCTCTTCAAGAAGGGGAACCGGAGGGTGTGTTCCAACTATCGTGGGATCACACTCCTCAGCCTTCCCGGTCAGATCTATTCAGGTGTACTGGAGAGGAGGCTACGCCGGATAGTTGAACCTCGGATTCAGGAGGAACAGTGTGGTTTTCGTCCTGGTCGTGGAACTGTGGACCAGCTCTATACTCTCGGCAGGGTCCTTGAGGGTGCATGGGAGTTTGCCCAACCAGTCTACATGTGCTTTGTGGACTTGGAGAAGGCATTCGACCGTGTACCCCGGGAAGTCCTGTGGGGAGTGCTCAGAGAGTATGGGGTAACGGACTGTCTTATTGTGGCAGTTCGCTCCCTGTATAATCAGTGTCAGAGCTTGGTCCGCATTGCCGGCAGTAAGTCGGACACGTTTCCAGTGAGGGTTGGACTTCGCCAAGGCTGCCCTTTGTCACCGATTCTGTTCATAACTTTTATGGACAGAATTTCTAGGCGCAGTCAGGGCGTTGAGGGGATCTGGTTTGGTGGCTGCAGGATTAGGTCTCTGCTTTTTGCAGATGATGTGGTCCTGATGGCTTCATCTGGCCAGGATCTTCAGCTCTCACTGGATCGGTTCACAGCCGAGTGTGAAGCAACTGGGATGAGAATCAGCACCTCCATGTCCGAGTCCATGGTTCTCGCCCGGAAAAGGGTGGAGTGCCATCTCCGGGTTGGGGAGGAGATCTTGCCCCAAGCGGAGGAGTTCAAGTACCTCGGAGTCTTGTTCACGAGTGAGGGAAGAGTGGATCGTGAGATCGACAGGTGGAACGGTGCGGCGTCTTCGGTAATGCGGACGCTCTATCGATCTGTTGTGGTGAAGAAGGAGCTGAGCCGGAAGGCAAAGCTCTCGATTTACCGGTCGATCTACGTTCCCATCCTCACCTATGGTCATGAGCTTAGGGTTATGACCGAAAGGACAAGATCACGGGTACAAGCGGCCGAAATGAGTTTCCTCCGCCGGGTGGCGGGGCTCTCCCTTAGAGATAGGGTGAGAAGCTCTGTCAGCCGGGGGGAGCTCAAAGTAAAGCCGCTGCTCCTCCACATGGAGAGGAGCCAGATGAGGTGGTTCGGGCATCTGGTCAGGATGCCACCCGAACGCCTCCCTAGGGAGGTGTTTAGGGCACGTCCGACCGGTAGGAGGCCACGGGGAAGACCCAGGACACGTTGGGAAGACTATATATCCCGGCTGGCCTGGGAACGCCTCGGGATCCCCCGGGAGGAGCTGGACGAAGTGGCTGGGGAGAGGGAAGTCTGGGCTTCCCTACTTAGGCTGCTGCCCCCGCGACCCGACGTCGGATAAGCGGAAGAAGATACATGGATGGATGGATGGATGTATTCCGTTTATATTTACATCTAACACAATTTCCCAACTCATATGGAAATGGGGTTTGTTTATATATATATATATATATATATATATATATATATATATATATATATATATATATATATATATATATATATATATATATACACACACCCCCCCACTTGCACCAATTAATCTACAAAAACCATATGTAAATATGTTGAGTGACAAGTGGATGGCTGGAGGAGAGACCATGTTGAGTTCCTGCAGTTAGTCCTCCAGGCCGCCGTGTGGCGCTGTGCGGAAGTAGCGCAGGAAGTAGAGCAGGAAGTAAAGCAGCGTGGTCGACACCAACATGTCTGCGCCGTGAAGGAGAGCAACATATAGCACAAGGAGCACCAGGACGACGAGCAGGTAAGATGTTCTGCTTTATGTCACGCTTTTTGTGTTTGTTGAACGCTTATTTATTTATTCAGTCTGACACAGACGTCAGCTTGTGAGTGTAGCTGCTGGCTTTACTTTGAATGACTAATAATTGTCTCTGCCATTGAGCTTGGTTTTATTGTCACAAGCCATCATGGACATTGTGTGCAAACACAACTAGTTTTAAATCTTTTATTTACTCTTTTATGTTTTAAATTGCTCTAATCTGAAGGACGTGGATATATTCTGCACGAAGTTATCTCGTGTAATTACTAGTCTTTTAAAAGTTACCATAGGGCAAAGGCATTGTATCAACTACAGAAAAGAGCTATAAGTATTATTCATAAAGGAGATTATCTACAAACCCCGTTTCCATATGAGTTGGGAAATTGTGTTAGATGTAAATATAAACGGAATACAATGATTTGCAAATCCCTTTCAACCCATATTCAATTGAATGCACTACAAAGACAACATATTTGATGTTCAAACTCATAAACTTTATTTTTTTTTTGCAAATAATAATTAACTTAGAATTTCATGGCTGCAACACGTGCCAAAGTAGTTGGGAAAGGGCATGTTCACCACTGTGTTACATCACCTTTTCTTTTAACAACACTCAATAAACGATTGGGAACTGAGGAAACTAATTGTTGAATCTTTGAAAGTGGAATTCTTTCCCATTCTTGTTTTATGTAGAGCTTCAGTCGTTCAACAGTCCGGGGTCTCCGCTGTCGTATTTTACGCTTCATAATGCGCCACACATTTTTGATGGGAGACAGGTCTGGACTGCATGCGGGCCAGGAAAGTACCCGCACTCTTTTTTTACGAAGCCATGCTGTTGTAACACGTGCTGAATGTGGCTTGGCATTGTCTTGCTGAAATAAGCAATCAATCAATCAATCAACTTTATTTATAAAGCACATTTAAAATTTACCACAGGGGTAGCCAAAGTGCTGTACAATGGGCAGGTTAAAAGATAATACGAGTACCGAGCAAACACAACACAACACGATAAAAAATAAATAAATAAAATACAATAAATAAAAACATAAAAACAGGTTCACAGCAGGTGTATTATGGGGCGCCATTGCAGGATGGATGTCACTCAGTGTTAAAAGCCATGGAATAAAAGTATGTTTTTAAGAGAGATTTAAAAACAGGAAGAGAGGAGGCTTGTCTAATACTCAGAGGTAGGTCGTTCCAGAGCTTGGGAGCAGCAACGGCGAAAGCTCTGTCACCTCTAAGCTTCAGCCTTGTGTCAGGCACCGTCAACAGCAGCTGATCGGCTGATCTTAAGGATCGGGTGGGGCAGTAAGGTTGAAGGAGGTCGGAGAGATAGGTTGGCGCGAGGTTGTTTAGACATTTAAAAACAAATAAAAGGAGTTTAAAATTGATTCGATAACGCACAGGGAGCCAGTGAAGGGACGCTAAAATAGGGGTGATTTGCTCACGTCTGCGGGTCTGTGTTAGCAGGGGCGTCCATGAAAAAGACGGCGTTTAGATGGCAGCATATGTTGTTCCAAAACCTGTATGTACCTTTCAGCATTAATGGTGCCTTCACAGATGTGTAAGTTACCCATGCCTTGGACACTAATACACCCCCATACCATCACACATGCTGGCTTTTGAACTTTGCGTCGATAACAGTCTGGATGGTTCGCTTCTCCTTTGGTCCGGATGACATAATGTCGAATATTTCCAAAAACAATTTGAAATGTGGACTCGTCAGACCACAGAACACTTTTCCACTTTGCATGAGTCCATCTTAGATGATCTCGGGCCCAGAGAAGCCGGCGGCGTTTCTGGATGTTGTTGATAAATGGCTTTCGCTTTGCATAGTAGAGCTTTAACTTTCACTTACAGATGTAGCGACCAACTGTATTTAGTGACAGTGGTTTTCTGAAGTGTTCCTGAGCCCATGTGGTGATATCCTTTAGAGATTGATGTCGGTTTTTGATACAGTGCCGTCTGAGGGATCGAAGGTCACGGTCATTCAATGTTTGTTTCCGGTTTACGTGGAGTGATTTCTCCAGATTCTCTGAACCTTTTGATGATATTATGGACTGTAGATGTTGAAATCCCTAAATTTCTTGCAATTGCACTTTGAGAAACGTTGTTTGCTCACGCAGTTGTGGACAAAGGGGTGTACCTCGCCCCATCCTTTCTTGTGAGCATTTTTTGGGAAGCTGTTTTTATACCCAATCATGGCACCCACCTGTTCCCAATTAGCCTGCACACCTGTGGGATGTTCCAAATAAGTGTTTGATGAGCATTCTTCAACTTTATCAGTATTTATTGCCACCTTTCCCAACTTCTTTGTCACATGTTGCTGGCATCAAATTCTAAAGTTAATGATTATTTGCAAAAAAAAATGTTAATCAGTTTGAACATCAAATATGTTGTCTTTGTAGCATATTCAACTGAATATGGGTTGAAAAGGATTTGCAAATCATTGTATTCCGTTTATATTTACATCTAACACAATTTCCCAACTCATATGGAAACGGGGTTTGTAGAACACACTAATATATTATTTAATAATTCTGCTTTATTGAAACTACAGGAGCTAGTAAAGTTACAGACATGTGTTATGTTTAAGGCTAAAAGTAAAACATTACCAGCAAATTTACCAAAAAATGTTTGTCAACACTTCTGAGAATGAAGAGCATAGAAGAAAAGGTCATGTCAAACATCAGTATTCAAGGACAACTTTAAAACAAATGTGTATATCAGGTTCAACTATGGAATTCTCTTTACAATGAGATAAAAGATGGTAGAAATTAGAGCTGGGCGATATGGCCTTTTATTAATATCTCGATATTTTTAGGCCATGTCACAATACACCATATATATCTCCATATTTTGCCTTAGCCTTGAATGAACACTTGATGCATATAATCACAGCAGTATGATGATTCTATGTGTCTACATTAAAACATTCTTCTTCACACTGCATTAATATATGCTCATTTTAAACTTTCATGCAGAGCGGGAAATCACAACTAAGTCAATTTAGCAAAAGTGTATTTATTAAACAGTTATTAAGCAGTGGCACAAACATTCATGTCATTTCAAAACAGAAAGTGCAAGATTGTCAGAGACATTTTAAAACAAGCTATGAGTGCACTTTTGTGCATGATGTCACTAAGATGACATATCAAAACAACACTAAATTAAAGTGCACTTTTTGTACAGAACGCCACTACAATAGTTTAAAACAAATGAAGTGCATTTTTGGCAATGATGTCACACAAGATATTTCAATAACTGTCACATAAAAATTAGCTGCATATCAAATAGTACATGTCCTACTGTGTTGATGTGGAAATAGTTGCTACGGCATTTAGTTGGCGTGGCACCGAATGGAGATGTTGACATGTAAAGACATCTTCCCGCTTAAAGGGGAACATTATCACCAGACCTATGTAAGCGTCAATATATACCTTGATGTTGCAGAAAAAAGACCATATATTTTTTTAACCGATTTCCGAACTCTAAATGGGTGAATTTTGGCGAATTAAACGCCTTTCTATTATTCGCTTCCCGATGTGACGTCACAACCATTTTCTCAAACACCGAGTCAAATCAGCTCTGTTATTTTCCGTTTTTTCGACTGTTTTCCGTACCTTGGAGACATCATGCCTCGTCGGTGTGTTGTCGGAGGGTGTAACAACACGAACAGGGACGAATTCAAGTTGCACCAGTGGCCCAAAGATGCGAAAGTGGCAAGAAATTGGACGTTTGTTCCGCACACTTTACCGACGAAAGCTATGCTACGACAGAGATGGCAAGAATGTGTGGATATCCTGCAACACTCAAAGCAGATGCATTTCCAACGATAGTCAAAGAAATCTGCCGCCAGACCCCCAGGAAAAGAGAGCGGATGAGGGTATGTCTACAGAATATATTAATTGATGAAAACTGGGCTGTCTGCACTCTCAAAGTGCATGTTGTTGCCAAATGTATTTCATATGCTGTAAACCTAGTTCATAGTTGTTAGTTTCCTTTAATGCCAAACAAACACATACCAATCGTTGGTTAGAAGGCGATCGCCGAATTCGTCCTCGCTTTCTCCCGTGTCGCTGGCTGTCGTGTCGTTTTCGTCGGTTTCGCTTGCATACGGTTCAAACCGATATGGCTCAGTAGCTTCAGTTTCTTCTTCAATTTCGTTTTCGCTACCTGCCTCCACACTACAACCATCCGTTTCAATACATGCATAATCTGTTGAATCGCTTAAGCCGCTGAAATCCGAGTCTGAATCCGAGCTAATGTCGCTATATCTTGCTGTTCTATCCGCCATGTTTGTTTGTATTGGCACCACTATATGACATCACAGGAAAATGGACGGGTGTATATAACGATGGTTAAAATCAGGCACTTTGAAGCTTTTTTTAGGGATATTGCGTGATGGGTAAAATTTTGAAAAAAACTTCGAAAAATAAAATAAGCCACTGGGAACTGATTTTTAATGGTTTTAACCCTTCTGAAATTGTGATAATGTTCCCCTTTAAAGCCAAACCACCGCCAGACGATGGACCCCGTGCTGTTTTTCTTGGGAATTAATTATTCCTCCATTTGTTACCAGATTCGCACCTTCTTTCTCTCGTATTACCACTCAAACCACACCGTTAGCTGTTAGCATCACAGCTAACGTTACCATGTCGCTACCTGTCTGCTCCGCTGGAGCGTGTCACGTTGCTCACCCGACAGTATGTGACGTATGTAAGAAGGTGCGCTTGTTTTATGTCTCTGTGAGAAGGAGAGACAAGAAAGATTGAGAAGAGCCTGTAGTGTAATGCCCTGCAGCTAAAAGCACATGCGTGAGAACGTATACTCCAATATCACCATATAGTCATTTTCTATATCGCACAGAGACAAACCCGCGATATGTCGAGTATATCAATGTATCGCCCAGCCCTAGTGTATTGTGACATGGCCTAAAAATATTGAGATATTTATAAAAGGCCATATCGCCCAGCCCTCAGTGTGAGCTACTTTTTTCGTTGTCATTTCGTAAAATCTTCCGCCCTTCTTGATCACCTCTCGAGCAACACTGAAGAAACGTTTACTCTTTTCGTGAAATGAACGATTCGTACAGCCGTAAACAACACAAGCATAGGGTATTTTTCTTCACAACATCATTGTGAGAAATCTGAATCATACCGTTACATCCCTACCGAAAACTGATTGACGTGAATATAAAACCATTTTTTTTCGGGGAATATACTTTAAGACAGCAAAGAGACAAAATACATTTTAAACTGAACCAGTTTCAAACTGTCGTGTGTGTGTGTGTGTGTGTGTGTGTGTGTGTGTGTGTGTGTGTGTGTGAGAGAGTGGGTGACGGGAAGAAAAACCTGTCTGGCGCCACATGTGGGTTGTATAAGGCTGTCAAAAATAACGTGGTAACTCATATAATCAATCAAAAAAAATACTGCAGTATAGGGCTGGGCGATATTGCCTTTTTTAATATCGCGATATTTTAAGGCCATATCGCGATACACAATTTATATCTCGATATTTTGCTTTAGCCTTGAATGAACACTTGATGCATATAATCACAGCAGTATGATGATTCTATGTGTCTACATTAAAACATTGTTCTTCATACTGCATTAATATATGTTACTTTTAAACTTTCATGGAGAGAAGGAAATCACAACTAAAAAATCACTATTTTTTTCATACGATGTTGATCTGGAAATGTTTGCCTCGGCATTTTGATGGTGTGGGCGTGTGGCACCAAACGGAGATATTGACGTGCGGAGTAAGCCCTCTTCATTGTCTAGCGGGTGACTTTTCAAATGATGCTACATATTAGCAGTGTAGCCGAGCGTGCTGGGTTTGCCTATACCGGGGGTCAGCAACCCGCGGCTCTAGAGCCACATGCGGCTCTTTAGCGGCGCCCTGGTGGCTCCATGGAGCTTTTTCATAAATGTATGGAAATGGTAAAAAAAAAATGGGGTGAAAAATAAATTTTGTGTTGTACCGTATTTTCCGCACTATAAGGCGCACCGGATTATTAGCCGCACCTTCTATGAATTACATATTTCATAATTTTGTCCACCAATAAGCCGCCCCGGACTATAAGCCGCGCCTACGCTGCGCTAAAGTGAATGTCAAAAAAACGCTGCGCTAAAGTGAATGTCAAAAAAACAGTCAGATAGTTCAGTCAAACTTTAATAATATATTGAAAACCAGCGTTCTAACAACTCTGTCCCAAAATGTACGCAAATGTGCAATCACAAACATAGTAAAATTCAAAATGGTGTAGAGCAATAGTAACATAATGTTGCTCGAACGTTAATGTCACAACACACAAAATAAACATAGCGCTCACCTTCTGAAGTTATTCTTCATTCGTAAATCCTTCGAATTCTTCGTCTTCGGTGTCCGAATTGAAAAGTTGCGCAAGCGTGGTATCCAAAATGGCCGGTTCCGTCTCGTAGAAGTCATCGGGAGTCAGTGTCGCTGTTGTTCTGTGAATCCTGCCTTCCGGAAAGCTCGGACCACAGTTGTGACCGAAATATCTGCCCAGGCATTTACGATCCACTGGCAAATGTTGGCGTATGTCGTCCGAGGCTGTCTGCCCGTCTTAGTGAAGGTGTGTTCGCCTTCGGAGCTGTGTGAAAAAAGCCACCCGGCCTCTTCGCGTAAACTTCCCTTAACCACTCGCTCATCTTTTCTTCATCCATCCATCCCTTCGAGTTAGCTTTTATGATGACGCCGGCTGGAAAGGTCTCTTTTGGCAAGGTCTTCCTTTTGAATATCACCATGGGAGGAAGTTTCTGGCCATTAGCATGGCAAGCTAGAACCACAGTGAAGGACGACTTCTCATTCCTTGTGGTGCGAATATTCACCGTACGTGCTCCCGTTCCACAGTGCGGTTCAGTTGCTGTGAAATACGGTAGTAATCCGTGTGCGGATGGAGAGATTGCGTCTTTTTATGAACCGGATCGCTTAGTAGGAGCCATTTTGTGGTCTTTACAGATGTAAACAGGAAATGAAACGTACGGTGATATCCGCGCGTTTTTTCTTCTTCTTCCGGGGGCGGGTAGAAGAAGAAGCGCTTCCTGTTCTATGGGGGCGGGTGCTTTCCTTGGCGGTTGCTTGCGTAGAAGAAGAAGCGCTTCCTGTTCTACCGGGAAAAAAGATGGCGGCTGTTTACCGAAGTTGCGAGATCGAAACTTTATGAAAATTAATCGTAATAAAGCGCACCGGGTTATAAGGCGCACTGTCAGCTTTTGAGAAAAATTGTGGTTTTTAGGTGCGCCTTATAGTGCGGAAAATACGGTAATATGGTTTCTGTAGGAGGACAAACACGACACAAACCTTCCTAATTGTTAGAAAACCCACTGTTTAATATGTTTACGCGTCACTGATGGATTATTTGGCGAGCACCGTTTTGGCCTACTAATTTCAGCGGCCCTTGAACTCACCGTTGTGCGGACTGTGACTCAACAGTTTGTTTACATGTATAACTTTCTCCGACGCTGCCACAGAAAGACGCGTTTTATGCCACTCCTTCTTAGTCTCATTTTGTCCACCAAACGTTTTATGCTGTGCGAGAATGCCCAAAGTTGAGCTTTGTTGATGTTATTGACTTGTTGGAGTGCTAATCAGGCATATTTGGTCAGTGCATGACTGCAAGCTAATCGATGCAAACATGCTATTTAGACTAGCTGTATGTACATATTGCATCATTATGCCTCATTTGTAGGTATATTTAATTTCATTAACTTATGTCCTCTGACTATTTAGTTTATTTTTCCATGTTTCATGACACATTATCTGTATGTAATATTGGCTACATTTCTGTTAGTTGTGTGCCACGTTGTTCCAGACCACAGCAAACGTTACCCAGCTTGCAAAGACTGTAATAAATCCATTAGAAGAAGACGTTTCCTTTAACTTGGACACACACATCTATACCTTTTGGCCATTCTAAGACAGTCATTTCCAGGAGTTTTCTCACCCTCTGAGAAGTTTTCCAATGTTGTAAAAATGTGTCGAATAAATATTGCATTTCAACATTTCTGTCAACAAAGATTTGCGTCAGCCTGCGACACATAGTCATTTTGATAGTAGGCTATTATAGCTACTTAGCCACTTATATCATGTGTTGACTTCATTATAACATTTATAGGTGTTAATAGTAGGTCTTTGGATTTTTTGCGGCTCCAGGCAGATTACATTTTTGTATTTGTGGTCCAATATGGCTCTTTCAACATTTTGGGTTGCCGACCCCCGGCCTATACAGTGTACTTATCTAATAAAATAATAAACGGGAGACATTAGAGCAGGTTCGGTAGCCACCGCTTCTTTAATGTCAACATCACACACCTCTTTCCACAACCACACCACAGCCCTACGGCAACTCTGGAGGAACAACACTCCTCCTCCTTACCTAACACACTCCGGTAACTTGGGACACCCTGAACTGTTTGTTACAGCAGTAATGCTACTTTTTATAGCAACGCTTTTGCCTCACACTTGACAAATTACAGTTGTCTGTTCCACATCTTCCCACTTGAAGCCAAACCACCGCCAGTCGATGGACCCCGTGCTGTTTTTCTTGGGAATTAATTATTCCTTCATTTGTTACCAGATTCGCACCTTCTTTCTCTTGTATTACCGCTAGCATCACAGCTAACGTTAGCCATGCTGCTACCTCTCTGCTTGGGGAGGGCGTATCCGTATGTGACGTATGACGTGACAGTATGTGACGTATGACGTGACAGTATGTGACGTATGTAAGAAGGTGCGCTTGTCTGTCTGTGAGAAGGAGAGACAGGAAAGAGCGAGGCGAGCCTGTTGTGTAATGCCAGCAGCTAAAAGCAACTGCGTGAGAACGTATACTCGATATCACGATATAGTCATTTTCTATATCGTACAGAGACAAACCCGCGCTATATCGCGTATATCGATATATCGCCCAGCCCTACTGCAGTAATATATGCAGATTAATCACGCAATTTATTTTGATTGTACATGCTACGTAAACCTCAGATTGTTACCCGAAAGGATTACTATATGGTCAGTGATCAAGTCAATACATACGTCAGTACAAAGTTGAGTGAGAAGAATGTAACTGGTGTGCTGGCTGGCAAATCTCACTACAAAATATACCCTGACTGGACTTTACAGAAAACAGTTACCAAATTTGAAGCACATAAATGACGTATAACCTTTAAAAATGTTCAAGATATGTTTACAATAAAATTGTATCCATCCATCCATCCATTTTCTACCGCTTGTCCCTTTTGGGGTCGTGGGTGGTCGCTGGAGCCTATCGCAGCTGCATTCGGGCGAAAGGCGGGGTATCTTTGTCCAAATATTTGTTTTTTGTTTTTTTAAAGTTGATTAAAATTATGCAAGCGAGCCATAACCTGTGATTACTGTATTTTTCGGACCATAGGGCGCACCGGAAAATAAGCCGTACTGCCGATGAGCGGGTCCACTCGGGGCTATTTTCCTACAAAAGGCGCACCGGATTTTAAGGCGCATTAAAGCGGTCATGTTATGATTTTTTTCTAAATGTAAAAGACTTCCTTGTGGTCTACATAACATGTGATGGTGGTTCTTTGCTCAAAATGTTGCATAGATGATGTTTTACACATCATCTTCAAGTCACTTTCTGACAGTTGCTTCAGCGGGATGCGCCGTTTTGTGGGTGGTCTTATTCACTTGGCTCACCTTCGACAGCGTCTTCTCCCCGTCATCTTTGTTGTAGCAGTGTAGCGTGCAAGGACGGGAGTGGAAGAAGTGTCAAAAGATGGCGCTAACTGTTTTAATGACATTCAGACTTTACTTCAATTAATAACGGAGCAGCATCTCCTCATCCGTGGCTCACTAGTGCAACAACAACGCCGGAAATGTGTCCCGTGGAAAATGCCCGACCGGAACTCTCTAGTAACTAAAGTTCCTTGGGTGAATAATGTAAACTCACTACACCAGTAGTTTTTAGCGCATCCATAGCGAGTCTACTGACAGATATAAGTTAGAACTTTACACTACTTTATATTAGAAATGGCAACAGCGGAGGTTCAATGTCCCATAACAAGAATATAGAGAGAAATAAGAAGCCTATCGACGGCACGGACTACAATGGCGGACGCGTACACATTTTTATGACTTATGAAGATCCCAAATACACATCAGCAGGTACCAGAAGGTAAAACATTTTGGTTTTGCGTATTATTGTGAAACAAAACGCCAGAGAATGTTTCCTAATAGGTGCTAATTTGGGGTTCTTTTACACACACCATAATAATACTCGTATGTCTGACTACAGTAGCCGTCAAGCCATCAAGCGGTGCGGCTTCATAGCTTACCAAAGTCAAACTAAAACATTTTGACCAAGAAGAACGCGGAGTTGGAATATAATTACAACATTTTATGTACATATTTATATACAGATTTGAACAATTAGTGATTCACTGAAATATATTTATTAATTGTGTTTCTTACAAAAAATATATCTTATAAAATATAAAAGCTAAAATGTCTCTTAAAGCTCTGCCCCTTTAATTAGTGAATACTAAATAATTTAACTTTAGCCTACTACTACAACCATATTATTTACCAGCAACATGAAGTGAAACAGAGGCAGAGGTGTCCTGCCACAGTCAGTCAACCTCCTCCTCCTCCTGCTGCTGAACAGGTCGCACCTGTGGTCCGGACTGTAGGCCTACCTCCTCTCCAAGTCGAGCCCTTTTTGGCCGTTGAAAATATTTTTCTATACTCATCTGTGTGAAGGAGTGAACATCCAACATTAGAATTTATTACTAACGAGCAGAACCGCTCTATGTACAGTGCCGTCTAACCTTAAGCGGCAGCAGCTCAACACATGCAGGGTTCAACGTTAAGGTTTTTTCTACTTGCCCGACTTCTCAAATCTTCTTGCCCCAATATTTTTACTTGTCCTGCCTAGGTTTTTTTCTGGCTGTGTAGTGCTCATGGCTTATATCTTACTAAAATCCTTCCCGTTGACTATTTACAACACTACACAGTATTTATTATTATTATTATCTATAATTACATTTAAAAGGCATTGCATACATGTAAAATTAAATGCTATTTCACATTATTTGACCAGTAGCAGTTACACCCATCTGAACAGGTCAGCCACCTGTTTAAATCTTGAAATGAAGGGCCTTTAATGGCCAAAACATTAACCTGGACAACATTTTAACAGCTGGTTGGCTCAGATTTTATTCTTTTCTTTGCATTCACATGCTGCAGTGGACAGTGGACAATTTAGCTTCAGTCCATGTGTGTTTATTGACAACATGGTTATAACCTGGACACGTTAGCTCGTCGGTATTGTAACACGTGACTGTTACTACGTGCGTCTGCCCCGTGCCACGAGTCAAACAGCGGCGGTGTTAATGAAGCAGCGTCAGGCTGCTCACCGTCAGTGAAACGCTCGGTGAAATCATGGATTAACGTTAAATATATGACGAGCCGCGAGCGATGCAGCTATAACCTATCTACAAGTGATGGGTTGATGAGGCGTCATGAAGCGTTTCGACACATTGCAAAACTGTATTGATACTGTGTCGATACTGTGTCACTAAATACTGACATCTGCTGGACATTAAAAATCCCTACAGGCAACCTATGGACCGACTCAACTGACACTGATTTTATGACCTAGTACAGTGGTTCTCAAATGGGGGTACGCGAACCCCTGGGGGTACTTGAAGGTATACCAAGGGGTACGTGAGATTTTTTAAAAATATTCTAAAAATAGCAACAATTCAAAAATCCTTTATAAATATATTTATTGAATAATACTTCAACAAAATATGAATGTAAGTTCATAAACTCAGTGAAGCACAAGCTCAGGTTTGTCACTAAAATGTCTGTCAAAAAGAACTGTGAAAAGAAATTTAACAATGCAATATTCAGTGTTGACAGCTAGATTTTTTGTGGACATGTTCCATAAATATTGATGTTAAAGATTATTGTTTTTTGTGAAGAAATGTTTAGAATTAAGTTGATGAATCCAGATGGATCTCTAATACAATCCCCAAAGAGGGCACTTTAAGTTGATGATTACTTCTATGTGTAGAAATCTTTATTTATAATTGAATCACTTGTTTATTTTTCAACAAGTTTTTAGTTATTTTTATATCTTTTTTTCCAAATAGTTCAAGAAAGACCACTACAAATGAGCAATATTTTGCACTGTTATACAATTTAATAAATCAGAAACTGATGACATAGTGCTGTATTTTACTTCTTTATCTTTTTTTTTTCAACCAAAAATGCTTTGCTCTGATTAGGGGGTACTTGAATTTTAAAAAAAATAACAGGGGGTACATTGCTGAAAAAAGGTTGAGAACCACTGACCTAGTATATACAATAATATAAACCAAGTCATTGTATTTCATTTAGGATTATTTCATAACTTCATTTAAATAAAAATATATTTTTTGTCTTTTTTAGACACAGTCAATAAATAATGTGAACATGTATCATAACATGGAAATCTAAGAGAACGTGTTGTGAATGAGGATGCTTGTGGACCTGGAAATTATTATTATTATTTTTTTTTACACATTTTTATTTTTAAAAAAAACAGTTTTTCCAATGTATTCAATTTTAGACGCTTTCTCTTCTTAGTTATTATTTCTCCGGCTGTAGAAAAGACCCGCTCACAGGGCACAGAGGAGGCGGGAGTGCGACACAGTTCGCGTATCGGTCACGTGACCAAAACAGCTCATGATCGGTCACGTGACTTTCTAAAAGCGGTACGCGCACCGACACAGGGTTTCGCTCTTTGAGCTCGACGCATGCGCCGATGCATCGGTGTTGCCGGACACATCACTACTATCTACCTATAACCTGTAAAAATGAAGCAATGCTACCACGCTAGCAAGCGTTAGCTAGCCGACTATGAGCCACCAAGCTGCTAACTGTCGCCAAAAGGCACCATTTAAGTTTTTTTCTCCATGGCATCCTGGATCAAGGCTTTCAGCAGCTTTTGGACGTTTGAGGTAGAAAGGTAGGAAGCGCCATCATTATGAAAAGTAGCCGGCGAGTATTTTGATTACGTCCGTCCGTCCGTTTGTCCCTCTTCTTCTTCTTCTTCTTCTTGCTATTGGCGGAGTTACAATGCATAGTAGGCTACCGCCACCTACTGCACCGGAGGTGTAACTACAAGCAACATTCACAGACAGTCCCATTGCTTTTATGAGCGGTCGAGCGAGTCAAAAGCCGAAAAATCCATTTGTGGCGGACGTAATTCTTTCGTGGCGGGCCGCCACAAATAAATGAATGTGTGGGAAACACTGGTGTATAAGGTAAGACATATTATCTGGCGTTTTGTTTCACAATATTATGCAAAAGCAACTTTTCTTATCTTCTGGTACCTGCTGATGTGTATTTGGGATCTGCATAAGTCCTGAAAATCTGCGTGCGTCAGCCTTTGTAGTCCGTGCCGACTCTGTCGTCGATAAGCTTCTTCTTTTTCTTTATCTTCTTGTTATGGGACCTTCATATGGCGTCACATTAGTGCCAAAAATCAGAGCGCATAAAAACTGTTATCGCGCGCTGATTCTCCACGGTGCCTTTCTGCGCGCGCGACGCCTTTCTGCGCGCTCTCTGTGTACTCCTGGCATCTCTCCTCACGCTGTCATGTTTCTTTTTGGCACTTTGGGGGCGGGTAGGCTTAGACGGCCCCTTCTTTCTGATTGGTCAGGCGAAAAATGCTGAAAAATGCTCAGAGCCAATCAGAAGTATAGCAGGGCGGGTCATCGTCAATATGTATCAAGATTTACGGAGGAAGAAGTGGATAAAAAAATATCGCGCGCTGATGAAGGTTATTTCATACCACATAAACACAATACAGGGTAATACAAAATGTGACCCAAATAAATAATAAGACAACAAACACCATAATCACATCTTTCAGCCAGAACTGGTCCACCAGCAATAACATCCAACCATAACATTATTTTATATTTTCACTTGTTCTTGAACTTTTTTTTTCTAATTTATGGAATTTATTTTGATTCAGCCATAAAATTAATGAAATAATCTTTGAATTTTTTTTTTAAATGTTAAAAATAGCCTTTTAATAATGTATTCTGAAACAGTTTAAAACAATCAGAGAACTGACTAACACTGACCCTACACAACTATGTTGCATAATTATTTTTTTTTTTTAAGCGAAAGAGGTAATTTCAACAGGTACAGCATCCTATGTCATATCTACATGTAATAAGATTTGTAACAAGGCAAACCGTTTGTAAATTGGTCAAAAATCGAGCAAGTTATGGTACCGTAATTTAATTAGTACATGTACCATTGACATCAATGTAATGATTGAGGCTAGATGTCCGAGGTAAGATGGCTACAACGTTGCTACACTGGAGAATGATTGGTCATATGAAAAATGCTCACAGCCAATTAGAAAGGAGGGGCCGTCTAAGCATACCCGCCCCCAAAGTGCCAAAAAGAAACATGACAGCGCGAGGAGAGATGCCAGGAGTACACAGAGCGCGCAGAAAGGCACCGCGCGCGCAAAAAGGCACCGCGCGCGCACGAAGTGGAGAATCAGCGCGCGATAACAGTTTTTATGCGCTCGGATTTTTGGCACTAATGTGACGCCATACATTCATCCTCCGCTGTTGCCATTTCTAATATAAAGTAGTGTAAAGTTCTTACTTACATCTGTCAGTAAACTCGCCATGAAAGCACTAAAACATACCGGTGTAGTGAGTTTACATTATTCACCCAAGGAGCTTTAGTTATTAGAGAGTTCCGGTCAGACGTTTTTTCACGGGACACATGTCCAAAAATAATAAATAATAATAATGGATGTTATTTTTTACGCATTTTTTATTGAAATACGTCTTAAAGTGCCAATATTTCAAACAATAAAAGCTTAGTTATTGAAACAGATAAAATACAAAGACTTAAACATTATCAGTCAATCATAATAAACACACAAAATAGTGGGTTTACCAACACTAAGTCTATTTAAATGTTTTAGTTACTTGGTCAAAAGAGTTCACTGTTTTCTCAGTATTGCTTGAGCACATTCAACAATACCGTGATAATTATTGTCACGATAACTGTGATATTTATTTTCACATCGTTTCATCCCTGCCTGGGGACGATTTGAATAAGTTTACTTCAGTACTAAATTGTAGTGCTAGTCGGGCAGACATAAACACAAATCTTCTTGATTGTTTTCAGACTACTTTGGTGTTGTGTTCAAGTGCAGTGTACCATGAACACAATGAAATACATATAGGCCTGGCACACTCTCTCAGGTCAATAACAATAGGTTGAGGGAATGAAAATACTTTTCATGCTATGTTATGAGTCCAAAGCCTGTTCTTATTAGCTTCACAGCCTCACCAATTATCATAAATATTTTATTCCCCATTGACCTTGAATGGAGCATCACTTTAATTAATACTTGTTTGGTCACAAAGAGAGATGGAGGATTTGTGAAGCATGACATTTGAAAAGTTTATAGACGCGTTTTAAACCTTAAAAACGCATATTTGGACCAGGGCAAAGAGCATTTGAGTGAAGGATGCTGAATGCTTGTCTGTGTAAGCAGATGGTAGTGATGAATTGAATGCGCTCAAGGCTTTAATTAGGCTTCATTGAATTGTATAAATAACGCCCCATGAAAAGAAGTTCCAATCGCAGTAATGATAATAAACACACACAAAGACCTTAAACACACCATCGTCTCAGGTTCTGTGGTGTCTTGGCTTCAAGGAAACGTATTACAAGACTTAGACCGTAGATTTATCATAGATTTTACTCTCAGGCTGCTGTCACACTTGGCTTGCCGTTTGTGAAGAGGGAACTTTATGATGTCAGAGCCTTTGTGTAGCCACAGATGACTGATGCTTCGCTGGAGACTTCAATCATTGAAATCGCGGACTGGATTGCTATTCGTCTTGTGAAGTCAAGACGGAAAAGGCTCAACCCTAGACAAGCCGGTCGCCTCAGTTTCATCTTCATTTTTCCACTACACTACATTTGCACTTTATATGAATCCTGTTTCAGTATGCAGTAATAATTCAGTACATCCTGACATGTATCAAACTGATGGTTGTAGTTGGGGTCAGACGTTTGCATGGCATTGAATGTCTCGTTAATTTTGGATCCTTAATGATTTATTTGAACGGTTCTTCTGGAATGGAATGATAATACAACCAGGGCTGTTTCAATTAGGGATTTATGCTGCCTGTTCCAAATACCAATCATCCATGAGTTAGTTTATTTTTTATTTTTTTTAGTTTATTATTTCTTTGGTCTGTGGTTAACAAAATAAACAAACAGTTTTACATAAACAGACAGTTGTACATTCATAAATTGAAAATGTTGCAGACCGAAAGGGTTTAGGCTGAAGTTGAACACTTATTGCGCCTAACCCTATAAACAATGTCAAATACAAGACGAGCTTCCAAAAATTATGAAATTTCCTTTGCACAACATATTATAAATACACATTATACACAACATAAACACTGTTCTATTATATACACAGTAAAGACATGTGAAATATCCTTGTACACGTGTTAGTTAAACCTTTGTACCAATGATATACTATATACAAACAATTATACTTCCATTATTATTTGTATCCCACATTTAGTTTTTAATTAACATTGATCATAGTATTAACTACTGTGTTGATTCAAGAGTGATATATTTTTCCAAGACATTGGTCTTAAAGTGTTTTTTAAATGTGTGAGTGGAGCTGGAACATTTTAAGTTGATACCAGTACCGAGACCGATCGCATGTATTAACTGTACATTTTTCAATTTTTTTATTGTCAGTGCCATTGAAATCTAACAATACCAACACAATTATTGTTGAGCAATTGTTTGAGCAAAACAAAGTCAATAGTACACAATAACTAAACAAAACCAAAAACTACTACTCATTGTGATTATTTTTGTCCTGGAACCTATCCTCTGAATGTGTAACCATTAACAAAAACATGTTTTTTTTTAATTGAGAAAACGAAAATATTTATTTATTCGCAGTTTAATCAGTATTGATCATATACTGATACGGCCCTTGGTGTCGACAGCACCATTGCATGGATCGAGCTGCCCTCTTAGATGTTGTGTACTGATTTCAACAATGTTGTTGTTATATTATCCTCTCGCTAGACTCTTATTATTCTACTTGTTAATCTACTGATTACATTATGCTGTAACGCTGTTCCATCTTAAACTTTACTTAGCACTTATTTCTTTTATTTTGTTGCTTGCTTAGCTATTAGCATGCCTGTTCCTGCTTCCTATGTGTATAACATGTCCTAATACTTAATATTGATATTTGTTTAATGATACTTGAGATTAAGGCTGCAGCTAACGATTATTTTTCTATCGATTAATCTATAGATTATTTTTTTCGATTAATCGGTTAATCTATAGATTATTTTTTCGATTAATCTATAGATTATTTTTCCTTTTACCGATTATTTTTTTTATTTAAAATGAAGATGAAAAAATAAATGTTGGCCAGTTTTTTTCAAAAGGCATGACTTTTATATACAAAAAAAAAAGTATGGCCACTCAGTCAACATTGACAACAACATGACAAAATATTCTGTAACAATGTAAACATTTAAAACTTTTAACATTTAACAAAATTAAAAGTAGCTTATTTGCTTTTTAATGTGCAAATATAAAAGTAAACATCCAGTGCAAATCTTAATATTCTGCAATAGTATAAGCATTTCTAAAGTAAAAGTATTGCTTATTTTGCTTTAAAATGTGCAAAAATAAAGATAAACATCCAATACAAAAAAGTGCAAAACAAAATATTCTGTAACAGTGTAAACATTTCAACAAAAGTAAAAGTATTGCTTATTTTGCTTAATAACACAACAATGATAGTATGATTAAAGTGAAAGTTAATTGTTGGTTTGTACATAGTATATGTAACTGTTAATGTTGTAAAAGGTATTTGCACAACTAATTAACGTTAGCGTTAAAGTGGAGCGCGTCTTTGTAAACACTGAACAGGCACGCCAAACGCGCCTCTCAGAGCGAAATAGTGTTTTAGTTTATGAATTTACAACGCAGATACAAATGACACATTCATGATTTTGTGTAATGATGACAACGTATACTCACGCGGACGATTGACTAGTTGATGGTGATGGCAAGAACGCTGTCGGGTGTTTTCTTTTCAAATGTTCCTTCATAGCCGTTGTGCTGCTATGATAGGCCATTTCCGCTCGACACAGTGTGCATACAACAACTGTCAAGTGTTTTGCTCTTTTCGCTGTGCTTATCCCACACTTGAAGGGATGTACCAATGCTGAATGTGGCTTCTGGATTTCACTCAAAAGACCAGACCGTAGTTACTTTTTCCTTTTATTTTCCTTTAGTTTGCAACAGTTTTTCCAACCAAGAAACAGCTTCTTTTTTCTTCTTTAGTCTTTTTAGCAGTCTTTAGCAGTGTTAATAGACTTTAGTTTCTTTAGCTGTCATTAGCTGTCTTTAGTAGCCTTTAGTAGCCTTTAGTAGCCTTTAGCTTCTTTAGTAGGTGAAAAACCTTTAAGGACAAAACACCACAAGATTAACATGCTGTAAAAAATCAATCAATTATCAATCCCATAATTTACAACTATTAATTAGGCTATCAAACTCTTAACCATTAAACAAGTGCAAGAAAATGGACACATCTTTTCCCTTTAAGTTAAAACGGATTTTAAATAAATTGTCTCAACATAAATGCACCAATATACATATAAAATACATTTAACACCAGAAACACAATAGATAAATGCAACAGAAAACCCAATATGCAAATACAGAAATACCTAACCAATTAACCACCTATTTAGATACATATTTAAAATCCATATTCAATATAAATATATTATTAATTTAGCAGTGAAACACTCAATCTTAAATGCTGTCTACTGGTAGAAAAATGCCCCTTTTTCTACGCCCTCACCAACACAGTTAAATCCAACACTTTAAATTGAGCGACTTCACCCTCCTGATGAAGCAAACTGCTCCAACATTTATCAAACTAAGCAAAGAATATCAACACTAAACAACAGTTACATAACACACTGTGTGTATTTAGCCTCCAGACTAAGCACGCTACATGCACACAACCCCCCCCCCCCCATCTCACCAGCGCAACAGGTGCGCCACACCCACGAAGAGAAATATTAAATCTTACATACTTTTGGCACAACTCTGGGTTTTCTGTAATGAACTAAACCTTTTTCCACTCTGCGCTGGCGTCTTTTGTACTCCTTGATTTGACACAGCGGTCTAATTACCGGGCTCGCGCACCAGCAGATGAGACAGGAGCGCGCCGCGTTATACCTGCGCGCGAACGTAAACTGATCGGCTCTGATTTTATAAGCCGACTGGCCGAAATAATGCCGAATTATATACATTTCCTGGGGTTGCCTAGGTGAATAGGGATGCGGATGTGCTCTAAGATAAAATATAATTTTATTAAGTGGGGTTTGGCTGGTTGCTAAACAGCCACGGTTGCGAGCTCGCGCTTCAGCTGACGAGACAGCTGTTCACCGCTACAACATTATTAGGCCGTTTATTGAAATACTACCACACTTTTGACGACTTTTGGCGTGCTTTTTTTCCCTCGCTCGCATCATCTGCTTTGCGCTCCGCCATGACGGCAGTGTGACGTAAATATGCGACGCGTCGAAGCATAAAAACGACGTCGACGTATTTACGTAACCGATGACGTCGACTATGTCGACGCGTCGTTTCAGCCTTACTTGAAATACTCAGAAATGCAGTTTGTTTGCCGTAATGGAGGTGGTAATTAACTCAGGGGAGAGACCCCACGCTGTATGTATGGGTTGCATAATTAGCTGCTAGCTTGTCAGCCGGTGGACTAAAAATACAGAAAATATTAGCCAGCGGGGATCACCGTTTGTGATCGGCATTGAAGGGCATTAATCAGCAATGGCGATCACATACTTTTTCAAGAAAATCGACTAAAACGGATCGATTAGCTTTATCAAATTTCAAAATGAAATTTTGTGTCAAGATTAAATACAAGCTAAAAAAGATGCGTACTATATGTACCGGTATTACCGTATTTTCCAGACTATAAGGCGCACTTAAATAATTCTGGTTTTGCTTACCGACCTCAAAGCAATTGTATTTGGTACATGGTGTTATAAGTGTGACCAGTAGATGGCCGTCACACATAAGAGATATGTGTAGACTGCAATATGACCAGTGTTGGGACTAACGCGTTACAAAGTAACGCGTTACTGTAACGCCGTTACTATCGGCGGTAACTAGTAATCTAACGCGTTATTTTTTATATTCAGTAACTCCGTTACCGTTACTACATGATGCGTTACTGCGTTTTTTTGCGTTATTTTTTATGTAGTATCGGCTAGAAACTGAGAAGATCTGAGTGTTGCAGCGCTGCTGAAGAGGCGACAAAAAAGAGGCGCGCCGCGCGCTGTCTGTGTGTACGTGTGTGTGTGCGTGTGTGTGTGGGAGGGGGCGTGTCTGTGTCTACTATCAAGACGTCATGGCGAACCCCGAAGCCGAGTTTCTTAAAATGGAGATATTTTCAGTACGTTTCTTTTATCGACCACAAAGAAAAGAACATTTTAGTTGAATGTAAGTTTCAAATATGCTGAAACAGCGACCAAAACAACATGCTTTGACGAAGCTAGTAAAGAGACACACACTTCACTTCCACCTCCAACAGCGGCTGGATTTTAATGAGACACTGCACACTGAAGGTACACACACTCTGTCAATTCTCTTATATACTCTTTCATTTTAAACTTTTAGAGTGTTTGATTATCACATCACTCTAAATGTTTAGACTATAAAGTTCACAAACCTAAAGAGGGATACTAGTGGGCCAGGCTAATATTTCCTTTTCTCTAAACTAAGTGGGGAAATATGTAGAGTGTTCTGGGCTTCAGACATGATTTTATTTCAGAATTCCTTGAGATAAAAAAACGCCTGGTTAGGCTTTATGTATGTAGTGTGTGCCTTTCTTGTTTTACAGCTATGTTGTTATTATGCTGTTTGTTACTTACCGTATTTTCCGCACTATAAGGCGCACCGGATTATTAGCCGCACCTTCTATGAATTACATATTTCATAATTTTGTCCACCAATAAGCCGCCCCGGACTATAAGCCGCGCCTACGCTGCGCTAAAGTGAATGTCAAAAAAACGCTGCGCTAAAGTGAATGTCAAAAAAACAGTCAGATAGTTCAGTCAAACTTTAATAATATATTGAAAACCAGCGTTCTAACAACTCTGTCCCAAAATGTACGCAAATGTGCAATCACAAACATAGTAAAATTCAAAATGGTGTAGAGCAATAAATAGCAACATAATGTTGCTCGAACGTTAATGTCACAACACACAAAATAAACATAGCGCTCACCTTCTGAAGTTATTCTTCATTCGTAAATCCTTCGAATTCTTCGTCTTCGGTGTCCGAATTGAAAAGTTGCGCAAGCGTGGGATCCAAAAATGGCCGGCTCCGCCTCGTCGAAGTCATCGGATTCAGTGTCGCTGTTGTTGTGCAGCAGTTCTGTGAATCCTGCCTTCCGGAAAGCTCGGACCACAGTTGTGACCGAAATATCTGCCCAGGCATTTACGATCCACTGGCAGATGTTGGCGTATGTCGACCGGCGCTATCTGCCCGTCTTAGTGAAGGTGTGTTCGCCTTCGGAGCTGTGTGAAAAAAGCCACCCGGCCTCTTCGCGTAAACTTCCCTTAACCACTCGCTCATCTTTTCTTCATCCATCCATCCCTTCGAGTTAGCTTTTATGATGACGCCGGCTGGAAAGGTCTCTTTTGGCAAGGTCTTCCTTTTGAATATCACCATGGGAGGAAGTTAGCATGGCAAGCTAGAACCACAGTGAAGGATGACTTCTCATTCCCTGTGGTGCGAATATTCACCGTACGTGCTCCCGTTCCACAGTGCAGTTCACAGGAATATCAGTTGCTGTGAAATACGGTAGTAATCCGTGTGCAGCTGGAGAGATTGCGTCTTTTTATGAACCGGATCCTTGTCGCGTAGTAGGAGCCATTTTGTGGTCTTTACAGATGTAAACAGGAAATGAAACGTACGGTGATATCCGCGCGTTTTTTCTTCTTCTTCCGGGGGCGGGTGAAGCGCTTCCTGTTCTATGGGGGCGGGTGAAGCGCTTCCTGTTCTATGGGGGCGGGTGCTTTCCTTGGCGGTTGCTTGCGTAGAAGAAGAAGCGCTTCCTGTTCTACCGGGAAAAAAGATGGCGGCTGTTTACCGAAGTTGCGAGACCGAAACTTTATGAAAATGAATCGTAATAAAGCGCACCGGGTTATAAGGCGCACTGTCATCTTTTGAGAAAAATTGTGGTTTTTAGGTGCGCCTTATAGTGCGGAAAATACGGTATGTATGTTAAGTTGCAGCTATTTAAAATAGTTTTGTCAATTTGTTCTGGTCTGAAACAAATTGGCCCTTTAAAACATATCTTTGTCTTTGTGTGTTGTATGTAGAGCACATTGCTTAGCAGAGTTCAGTGATGCAAATGCATGTCAAGTTGATCAACAGATTGTATTATTCTCCAGTGCAATAACAGTACTAAAATGAAGGCTAAAAGGGCATTAAATGGGGCCTTAAAAAAATTAAAAAATATATATAAGTAACTAAATAGTTACTTTTCACAGTAACGCATTACTTTTTGGTTTAAGTAACTGAGTTAGTAACTGAGTTACTTTTGAAATAAAGTAACTAGTAACGTAACTAGTTACTGGTTTTCAGTAACTAACCCAACACTGAATATGACTCAAGTAAACAACACCCAACATTTTGTATGTTCCATTGAAAATATAGAACATAACACACGGCGCTCAAAAATGTATCAAAATGTTTTAGTACGACTTTGGTAAGCTATGAAGCCGCACCACTTGATGGATTGTACTGTGCTTCAACATAGAAGTATGCAACTTTTCTTACCTTCTGGTACCTGCTGATCTGTATTTGGGATCTTTTTCATGGGACACATTTCCGGTGTGGTTGTTGTTTCCGGATGAGGAGATGCTGCTCCGTTATTGATTGAAGTAAAGTCTGAACGTCATTAAAACAGTTAGCGCCATCTTTTGACACTTCTTCCACTCCCGTCCTTGCACGCTACATCGCTACAACAAAGATGACGGGGAGAAGACGCTGTCGAAGTGGAGGCACGTAAATAAGACCGCCCACAAAACGGCGCATCCTGAAGTGACTGTCAGAAAGTGACTTGATGATGATCTGTAAAAAATCATCTATGCAACATTTTGACCAAAGAACCACCATTACATGTTATGTAGACCACAAGGAAGTCTTTTACATTTAGAAAATAATAATAATAATAATATGACTCCTGTAATGCGCCTTATAATCCGGTGCACTTTTTGTATGAAAAAAGCTCAAAAATAGACCATTCATCGGCAGATACGGTACTATGTATTAACTTAACAAGAGCCAGCAGTATTAACTAAGATTGACTGCAGCTGGTTGTGTCTCTAAAAGGTTTGTTTGGACCTCACCTATTGGATGGACCAATACTCAGAAGATGAGAAAGTCCCAAAATGTTTGACATTCTCTCTAATGATGACTGTATGCAAACTTCTGACCTGAAATAGCTGTTTGTGACTTTAGATGTCTTGATGATGGGTTATGGAATGTATTTCAGAAGAGGCTCGTAAAGGAAACAGCCTCCCTGGGATTTGCAGGAATCAATCAAAGTTTACTTATACAGCCCTAAATCACAAGTTTCTCAATGGGCTGCACAAGCCACAACGACATTCTCGGCCCAGATCCCACATCAGTGCAAGGAAAAACTCAACCCAATGGGATGACAATGAGAAACCTTGGAGGACACCGCAGATGTGGGGACCCCGCCCCTGGGCGACCGGTGCAATGGACGTCGAGTTGATCTAGCATAATGTTGTGAGAGTCCAGTCCATAGTGGATCTAACATAATAGTGAGAGAGTCCAGTCCATAGTGGATCTAACATAATAGTGAGAGAGTCCAGTCCATAGTGGATCTAACATAATATTGTGAGAGTCCAGTCCATAGTGGATCTAACCTAATAGTGTGAGAGTCCAGTCCATAGTGGATCTAACATTATAGTGTGAGAGTCCAGTCCATAGTGGATCTAGCATAATGTTGTGAGAGTCCAGTCAATAGTGGATCTAACATTATACTGTGAGAGTCCAGTCCATAGTGGATCTAACATAATAGTGTGAGAGTCCAGTCCATAGTGGATCTAGCATAATGTTGTGAGAGTCCAGTCCATAGTGGATCTAACATTATAGTGTGAGAGTCCAGTCCATAGTGGATCTAGCATAATGTTGTAAGAGTCCAGTCCATAGTGGATCTAGCATAATAGTGTGAGAGTCCAGTCCATAGTGGATCTAACATAATAGTGTGATAGTCCAGTCCATAGTGGATCTAACATAATAGTGTGAGAGTCCAGTCCATAGTGGATCTAGCATAATAGTGTGAGTCCAGTCTATAGTGGATCTAACATAATAGTGTGAGAGTCCAGTCCATAGTGGATCTAACATAATAGTGTGAGAGTCCAGTCCATAGTGGATCTAACACAATAGTGTGAGAGTCCAGTCCATAGTGGATTTAACATAATAGTGTGAGAGTCCAGTCCATAGTGGGGCCAGCAGGAGATCCTCTTGATTGGAGACAGGTCAGCAGTGCAGAGACGTCCCCAACTGATGCACAGATGAGTAGTCCACCCTGGGTCCCGACTTTGGACAGCTAGCGCTTCATCTGTGGTCACCAAATCTGTGCCCCGTAAAAGAAACGGCAGATCGACTGGTCTAAAAGGGGGGTCTATTTAAAGGCTAGAGTATACAAATGAGTTTTAAGATGGGACTTAAATGCTTCTACTGAGGTAGCATCTCTAACTGATATCGGGAGGGCATTCCAGAGTACTGGAGCCCCAATAGAAAATGATCTATAGCCCGCAGACTTTTTTTGGGCTCTGGGAATCACTAATAAGCCGTAGTTCTTTGAACGCAGATTTCTTGCCGGGACATATGGTACAATACAATCAGCGAGATAGGACGGAGCTAGACCGTGTAGTACTTTATACATAAGTATAATAGGGACGGCGTGGCGCAGTGGAAGAATGGCCGTGCGCGACCCGAGGGTCCCTGGTTCAATCCCCACCTAGTACCAACCTTGTCATGTCCGTTGTGTCCTGAGCAAGACACTTCACCCTTGCTCCTGATGGGTGCTGGTTAGCGCCTTGCATGGCAGCTCCTTCCATCAGTGTGTGAATGTGTGTGTGAATGGGTAAATGTGGAAGTAGTGTCAAAGCGCTTTGAGTACCTTGAAGGTAGAAAAGCGCTATACAAGTACAACCCATTTATCATTTATCATTTAGTAAAACCTTAAAGTCACATCTTAAGTGCACAGGCAGCCAGTGCAGGTGAGGTAAATCTATTATGCGTCTCAACCGGTTCACCGTTGCTTATAGGCCGCTTAGGGCTGCTATAAGCTGGGCTAGTTAACTCACTACAGCTAACGCTAGCAGATGTGTCCGCAACGTCTAAAAATACGAGATTACTCTGCTCTAACTGGCGGACACGGCCCTCGAGCAGAGCTAACCTATGCATGAGAACGATGCACGAAGAGCAGGTAGCCATACTCACGGTATTTCTTTCACCGAGTCAAATTCTTGATGTCTTCAGGGAAGTGGTCGCGAGACCGACGCCGCCTTTCTCCGCGCTAGCTTTGTTAGCTTAGCAGCTAACTAGCTGAGAGAGGGGTGGTGAGACAGAGATCGGGTGATTTGCAAGTTAAATAAGACTACTAAGTAGGGCTGGGCGATATGGCCTTTTATTAGTATCTCTATATTTTTAGGCCATGTCACGATACACCATATATATTTCTATATTTTGCCTTAGCCTTAAAAGAACGCTTGATGCATATAATCACAGCAGTATGATGATTCTATGTGTCTACATTAAAACATTCTTCTTCATACTGCATTAATATATGCTCATTTTAAACTTTCATGCAGAGAGGGAAATCACAACTAAGTCAATTTAGCAAAAGTGTATTTATTAAACAGTTATTAAGCAGTGGCACAAACATTCATGTCATTTCCAAAACAGAAAGTGCAAGATTGTCAGAGACATTTAAAAAAAAGATATGAGTGCACTTTTGTGCATGATGTCACTAAGATGACATATCAAAACAACACTAAATTAAAGTGCACTTTTTGTACAGAACGCCACTACAAAGTTTAAAACAAATAAAGTGCACTTTTGTGCATGATGTCACACAAGATATTTCAATAAGTGTCAAATAAAAATGAGCTGCATATTAGGAAATCAAATAGTGTATGTCCTTCGCTATGTGGTAGGTTCCTGCGGACGTTATCTCCTTCTGTTGTTGACTATTTGTTTCATACGGTGTTGATGTGGAAATGGTTGCTTCGGCATTTTGTTGGTGTGGCACCGAACGGAGATGTTGACGTGGAGTTTCAAGCACTCCTTATTGTCTAGCGGGTGACTTTTCAAATTAGCAGTGGTACTACTTTTTGTAGCAGGGCTTTTGCCGCACATTGGACATATTACTGTTGTCTGTTCAACATCTTCCCGCTTGGAGCCAAACCACCGCCAGACGATGGACCCTGTGCTGTTTTTCTTGGGAATTAATTCTTCTTCCTTCATTTTGTTACCAGATTCGCACCTTCTCTCTCTCGCACCGTTAGCATCACAGCTAAATTGACCATGTCTCTACCTGTCTGCTCCGCGAGAGCGTGTGACGTTGCACACGTGACGTATGTAAGAAGGTGCGCTTGTTTTACATCACTGTGAGAAGGAGAGACAAGAAAGAGTGGGAAACGCATGCAGTGTAATGCCCGCAGCTAAAAGCAACTGCGTGAGAACGTATACTCCAATATCACCATATAGTCATTTTCTATATCGCACAGAGACAAACCTGCGATATATTGAGAATATCGATATATCGCCCAGCCCTAACACAGATAGAACGATACTTGGCTTTTTCGCAACAGCGAGCAGTCAGTCACGGCAAACCGCAAAAGAAGCCTTACTTGCGATGCAAGTTTGGGGCTCCTCGTTTGAACTTGGAATGCAATGATGGGCACTGATGTGCTGCTGCTTCAGTCAGTCTTTTCACACGACTGTGCAGAGGAGCCAAGTGCTCTCTAAAAGTTTAATTCTCCACCGTGCTTTCCTAACAAGTAGCAAAGCAGCCAACTGGAATCATACACAATCTGCACAAAACTGCTCTATATTTTATGACCTCTTTGATAAGCGAGGGCGACCCCATGGTGTTGCTCCATAACTCAAAATGACTTGTAATACAGACATTTTGTCTTTTGCTACAAAATTTGTTCGGTTTTTATGTGTTAGATCAGCTTCCTTGGTGGATAAGAAGCTAAGAACTCTGGCATAATCTTCTCCTTTACAAGTAGTCAAGATATCAATATTTAACTAATTAAAAAATAACACTTAATACCATATTTTCCGGAGCATAGGGCGCACCGGATTATAAGGCGCACTGCCGATAAACGTGTCTAGTCAGGTCTATTTTCATACAAAAGGCGGATTATATGGCGCATTAAAAGGGTCATATTATTATTATTATTTTTTTCTAAATGTAAAAGACTTCCTTGTGGTCTACATAAGATGTAATGGTGGTTCTATGTTCAAAATGTTGCATAGATCAGTGCTTTTCAACCACTGTGCCGCGGCACACTAGTGTGCCGTGAGATATTGTCTGGTGTGCCGTGGGAAATTATGCAACTTCACCTAATTGGTCCAAAAAATATTTTTTGCAAATCAATGATTTTAATCTGCAAATAATGTGCCGTTGCTTAGTGTCTGTGCTGTGTGAAACTCGGCAGGGTAACCACGTAATACTCCATGTCAGTAGGTGGCAGCAGGTAGTTAATTGCTTTGTAAAAGTCGGAATGTGTCGGGTGAGACAAGGATGGTTTGTTGTAATCCCAATATGCAGACCACATAGGGAGGCAGTGTGCAAGTAAAAAGGTATGTAATGCTTAAACCAAAAATTAACAAAAGGGAAAGGGAAAGGCAATGGCTATGCAAAACAAAAGTAAAACTGAACTGGCTACAAAGTAAACAGATACAGAATGCTGGACGACAGCAAAAACTTACAGCGTCCATGAAGTACATCTGTTCTTGACATGACAATCAACAATGTCCACACAAAGAAGGATCGCAACAATGTAAATAGTCTTGCTTGCTAACCCAAAGCAGGTGAAACTGCTACAGGACAACACCAACAAAACAGGAAGGGCCACCAAAATAGGAGCGCAAGACAAGAACTAAGACATAACACACAGGAAAACACCAACACACTCAAAATAAGGCACGGCGACCTGGTAGAGTTTCATTTTTTAACGTTTTCTGCTGGTGGTGTGTTCCTCTGGATTTTTTAATGAGAAAAATGTGCTTTGCCTCAAAAAAGGTTGAAAAACACAGGAATAGATGATGTTTTACAGACCATTTTCAAGTCGCTTTCCGACCGTTTCTTCAGGATGCGCCATTTTGTGGGCGGTCTTATTTACGTGGCTCACCTTCGACAGCGTCTTCTCCCTGTCATCTTTGTTAAATGATAAATGATAAATGGGTTGTACTTGTATAGCGCTTTTCTACCTTCAAGGTACTCAAAGCGCTTTGACACTACTTCCACATTTACCCATTCACACACACATTCACACACTGATGGAGGGAGCTGCCATGCAAGGCGCTAACCAGCACCCATCAGGAGCAAGGGTGAAGTGTCTTGCTCAGGACACAACGGACGTGACGAGGTTGGTACTAGGTGGGGATTGAACCAGGATGGCAACATATGTTGCTCCAAAACATGATCTATAACCCGCAGATGGAGCTAACTGTTTTAATGACAGTCAGACTTTACTTCAATCAATAATGGAGCAGCATCTCCTCTTTCGTGGCTCACTAGTGCAACAACAACACCACCGGAAATGTGTCCCGTGAAAAACCGTCCGACCGGAACTCTCTTATAACTAAAGTTCCTTGGGTGAATAATGTAAACTCACTATACCGGTATGTTTTAGCGCTTTCATGGCGAGTTTACTGACAGATATAAGTAAGAACTTTACACTACCTTATATTAGAAATGGCAACAATGAAGGATGAATGTCACATAACAAGAAAATAGAGAAAAAGAAGAAGCTTATCGACTACGGTGTCAGCACGGACTACAAAGGCGGACTTACGCACATTTTCAGGACTTATGCAGATCTCAAATACACATTAGCAGGTACCAAAAGATAAGAAAAGTTGCTTTTGCATAATATTGTGAAACAAAACACCAGATAATATGTCTTACCTTATACACACGCCATACTAATACTCCTATGTTGAAGCACAGTACAATCCATCAAGCGGTGCGGCTTCATAGCTTACCAAAGTCCTACTAAAACATTTTGATAGATTTTTGAGCGCCGTGTGTAATGTTTTATATTTTCAATGGAACATGTAACATTTTGGTGTTTACTTGAGTCATATTGCAGTCTACACGTATCTTATGTGTGACTGCCATCTACTGGTCACACTTATCATTTCACCGTGTACCAAATAAAATAGCTTCGAGGTCGGTAAGCACAACCAAAATTATTCCGTTCATTAGGCGCACCGGGTTATAAGGCGCACTGTCGAGTTTTGAGAAAATGAAAGGATTTTAAGTGCGCCTTATAGCCTGAAAAATACGGTACTTGTTTTTTTGTGCTCCTGTTATGTAAAGCGCATCATAAAGTTTATTTTTATTATTTAACAATGGGTAATGGAAATAATCAATGACAAACTGTCAGCATCATGAAGCCTTTATTAACCGTACAGGCAATATAGGTAGCTTTTTGTCCGAATTCCGTCAATACTACAGAGTATCGTGTCACGCAAAACCAAGGGGTCCCATATTTAAATGCTTTTGTTCCATGCCAACAAAGCAAGTATGCCTGATAGAAAAGAAACGTAAAGTAAGGCTCCACTTTTCTAAAATTAGCTTTGTTGCTAACTGGGTAATTGTTGCTAATTGTTTTTTCCATATAGTAAGGTTGTGGTAACGATATTAAAATTTCACGATACAACATTTTTACGGTATTACGGCATGGTACGATATTATTGTGGTATCAAAAAAAAAAAGTATTGATAAAAATGCCATAATGTGTAAAATTAAGTGGCATGAATGTTTAGGATAAACACACTTACTGTAATTGAACGCAAACATAATGTTCAAATGTTTCAAATAGTTTTTATTACGTCTATCGTGTATTTTTGATTGTAAAGAATATTGCAGGAACATCCACCGTATCAAGCAAATATTGAAGGGGAACTGCATTTTTGGGAGGGGAATTTTGCCCAACATTCACAATCATTATAAGAGACAAAAACACACATTTTATTTATTTTTTTGCATTTTAATTTGTAGTAATCAGCTCATTCCCGGTGGCTCACAATGGTGCTAATGGGAGTAATCCATTTTGCCTCTAAATCACTGTAAAATGTATAAAAAACCCCGCCAATAATACCCAATTGAATATTGAATAACTGAATATGAACCATTGTTTGTTTGTTTGTATTTGTTTATTTAAAGGACAATGTGCAGTTACATTAAAAAGATGGCTGCACCAGATTTAGCACCATGCTAATTTCCATCTGCAGTCCTTTTATGGCGCATTAAAAGGTTGAGGCCATAAAACAAAAAATTGGTCATCTGTGACATTCAACTTAGACTTGGAGATGGCGAGAGAG